>NC_085050.1:41936580-42109080 GCF_963662255.1 Cinclus cinclus | reverse complement strand
TGTGCAACAGACACATTGTTTTGTTACTGATATATGGCCAATATAAATTAATTATATCAGAGTTAATTGTCATTTTATAAGCCCTAAGATGATTCAGGCTTCAAGTATGTTGAAGTGACATAGTCTAGAATCCTTTTCCTCCTGCCATAAAGAGCATTCTTTGATTCTTTCGAGTGACCATCAGCTTTAGAGTTTGGATGAATCACATGACCCTCTGCCACACCACAGATGTCAGGGTCTATGGGTAGACCTTCTTAGGTTCATGAGAAATTGGACAGAAAGTCTACCTTTGTTGATAAGGGCAAGATGGCTACAGCAGCCTGCAAACTGAAGTAATCACAGAGTGAAAATAGCTTCTCTCAAGAATCCTGGTCCCAAGTACAACTTCTCCACTGTAGGAAGCAGATGGTTTCTTAAAGCGGATTTGGAGGATATTTTTACACTGCAGCAGAGATCCAAGTGCAGCTTATGAAGACAACAAAAAAATCCGCAGTAACAGGGAGCTCAATGCAGGCTGCAGTCTGTGGGAGGGAGCTTCAGTGAAGACACACACAGGTGTTCTATCTGATGCTCTGACTCAGAGAATTTGCCTGAAGCTGAGTATTATCAAATGCTATCCTTGTGTTACTCCTGGAGTAGAAACCTGAAATAACTTCAGAAGAATCTGAATGAGTGATCTTCCTTTAGCTGTGTATCTACAATCTCAAAATGGAAGACAAATGTACCTACAATTGTTGTAATGCACCCAAAACAGAAGGACCAAGATCAACACTGCAGCATTTCTTAAGACTAAATGGTGCTCAGATGCAACCATTTTTAAACTACAAATAAAAGACAAATCTGCTTGGCATGCTGTCTACAAACATGGATAAGAAGGCAACATGAAAATAAGATCAATCGCTGCAGCTGGTGAAAACTGCACACCTCATTCAAGGCACCAAGGCTTGCTCCATGCTGAGCTGCCTAGAGCTGCCCACAGACTGAGAGGAAGATCTGCATGTTGGCAGGAAGTGCATCCTCCAGATGTTCCCACTGCTCTGCTGAGTGCCTAAGTGGGTATTTTGGCCCAGACATCCATGTAGAGGGTGTCACCTGAGGAGGGACATCTCTCTCAAGGTGCTTGAAGGGCTTCCCACCTCACACCTTGGTGTCCACAGTGCTGTCATTTGTTTCACACCTTGTGTCCTTCCTCTTTTGGCCTGGAGCCTGTGTGGGCAGCACTGTCCTGCTGATGGCCAGAGTGAGGCACAGGGCTGATCCTCAAGAATGCAATGGCTCCCGCCACCTTGCCTTTGGCCTGGAGCCATCCCTGTCCCCATTGCCCTGCCCTCCATGGGCCTGGCCTGCTCCCCAGGAGCTGTGCCCACACAGGCTGCCCTGCTGGGAAGGACAGGACCCTCTCCTGGGTGGCTGCAGCGACAGCACAGTCAGTGCAGGGTTCCCCAGAACCAGAGCTGGCAGCACAGGGCCCAGCCTGGGGTTCTGTAGGGCCAGGGACTTGCTGCTGTTTGGGTTTGCAGGTGAGAAAATTGTAGTAAAAATTTAGGTGTGAAGGGCAGAGCCCTGCCCTGTGGCCAGCACCATGGCTGAGGTGCTGGACAGAGCTGGACCAGCCTTGGCACCTTTGTGCCCTGATCCAAGTCAGGTGGGATCTCCTTGGGTTGTGCTCATCCCCTTGCATTGTTTTGCTCCTGGTGCTTTCCCATCTACAGGTATTTATGAGTTGACGTTGTTTGCACTTAAATGATAAAGATTAATTAATATAACACTTAGTCTGACATTTAGTGTATGCTACTCTTTTTGTGTGTGCAAATTGAGTTAATATCACTGTACTGACAGCATGGAAATCTTTTCTGATGCAAACAGAAATACATGTTTTCCCAGATTTCTATTTCAATGAAATAAGCTCTCACTCAGACAAAAAGGCCTTTGTTATTCATGTTCCCTTCAAGTCTTAATTAGCAGTTGAGCTTTGAAAAAATAACAAGCAAAGAAGTCCAGCCTTCGTAGCCACTTCCTTTGCGCTCAGGACAGAAGCAGCTGTAATGGACACTGTGTTTCCCAATCTCTTGGGTTTATTTTATTGACATTTTGACTAGACTGTTTCTCCTAAAGTTCCTACTGCTTGAGGACTTACAACTAAGCCTGTCAGTTTTAACTGGGGCTTCTTCTCTGTTGGTTTACCAAACAGCAGCCACAGCTGGGTAGGTAGGATCTAACCCTGTTCCTGTCCTGATCTTGTGTTCCTTCAGCTACAACTTTCAGTCCAAACAGAGCCTGATATAGGACTCATGTAGGGGGTAATATTCTTGTGGAATGTGTAAGAAGTAGTTTTCTGCTATACTGATGCATTGTTACATAGTATAATGCTTTTTTTTTTTTCAATTTTTAAACCTCTGTAGTGATGTTCAAATCTCCTCCTGTGATACAAGACTGATTTTTATTTTGGGGATATTTCAGCCTTTAATTTATTCAGGTATTTTCTCTTTCTAAATGTATCTGTTGCATGTAATATCTTCATACCACAAATAATTCCATCTTCTCACACTTACCAGTAGCAGTTAGGAACAAAAAGGGAAATGTCAGTCTCAGTATAAATTATTGGTATGGTTTGCACAGATTGCTGCCGTATTGCATCCTCCTCACAAACCTAAAGACATCACAACAGATAACCAAGAATTCTGTGCATCCTGTGCGTGAAGTTGTCTTGCATACAAGGAGCAGCGTGGATGATTGTGGTGGCAGGCCTAGCATGTATTAATAGAAAAAATAAAATAGAAATCTACTCTGAGCTTCCAAATTCACTTCAGAATCCTCATCTCGTGAAGGGAGACAACACCATTTGCTTTCAGTAAGACACTATGTTAGCTAGAAAAATATATGCCATTAAACCTGGCATCCAATGTTTAACATCACTACAAATTCAGAATAAATTCAGCTGCAGCATTTTTCCTCCTCTTCTTTCCCCCCCCCCCCTTCTTTCCCTAGGGTGTTAATTAAACACAGCATTCCCAAGCGTGGTCCCTTTAGAATGATCATTCTTTACATATTACAGATCTCAAGCTGTGAATACATGGGATAGTTATATTACTTTCTAATTACTTTTTAACAGGCAGTGTCTGGGTTGCATGTAGCCAGCAGTAGATATCTGTAGGATTTTAACTACTTTTATCCCTTGGTATGTGAATGCAGAACCAATTAGAATCTTACTGCTAGAGGCATGAATTTTATTTTTTAGAAAATACTTGAGTAATCATAAAGAACTCAAAATTAGGCCATGCTCCTCCTGAAGAGAATTATTTATCATTTATGCTTAAAAAAAATGTCTCATATTCATACAAATGCATGTGAAAAATTCAAGTGGTATAAAAATATACATCCAAAAATATAAATGCCCAAAAAATACAAATGTTGAGAAATTAATCAGAAATATGCAGCACATTTGTCAGAATGTCACTAGATTACAAATCTCAATGAAACAAGGACTTTTATTTCTGTAAAAAGAAACTATAGATGCAATATAGTTTGAATTTTACGTGGAGAATTTTTATTCTCGAATTGTTTTGCTCATGATTTCTTCATTATTTTGTCTTCATTGGTGCTTGAAATCACATTTTTTATTTAGGAAAACCATACTCCTTTATGTTAGCAAATTCTGCTACAATCAGTCCTTGACTTAGATTCCCACATTTCTTAGAAATTATGTTTCTGAAATTGTTCAGTCTCCATTTCATAAGAGAGTGAGTCCTTGGAAGGTAGTATTTAGTCAAAGCTCAGTGTGTGAATCAAAACTGGACAAAACTCAAATTGTCCTACTCTCAAAAGCCATTTTTAGCATGTTCAATAATTACTTTATATCTGGGTTTAATAATATGTGTGCTGGAAAGGGGCCAGGTTTATGCAATATTTAAATACATGTTTAGCTGGAAAATAAACTGAATTTTGCAATATAACTTTTAAACTGGCAGTTTTGAGACAGAGCATGATTTCTAGTGCAGAAGGAGAGAGATGAATGTAATACACATCGCTTGTTGTAATCATTGAAATAACCTAATGCAGTCTGAGTATTAAAAATCCAATAGCTAGCACTGAAATCTCTGAGCTAGTTTGTAGACATAGCTTTTTCTGAGATCTTCAAAGAATATATGATGCTATTTAAAGAAAAGAGGAAGATGGAAGCATTGTTTACCACCATAAAGTCTCAATAATTAGGGAAAAAATTACTTAGAATAATATCCTAGTGCAAGGTAATAATTTCTGTCCTTTTACTGGTATTATGACCAAATTTGGAATAAGAGAGGTGCATGATCAAGCTCAGAAATGAGGTGTGCATGTTCCATGTCAGGACAGAAGCTGTTCTTGCAGTATAAATGAACAAACATCAAAACCAATGGAGAAAAGTAAATGTGACAGTCAAAAGGAAGACTAGATAGCTGCCAATAATTAGAGCAAGAGGCAGTAGATTAGTGTATCTGTGCCTACCATGTCTAGAGGTAAGATTTCAGGCTAAAGAAAGAAAGATGACTGGAGAAAAGAGCAGCTGGAACATGGAATGTTAGGTCTGCAGTTTAAGAGTCACTTCCAATTGAAGGGGCAGAAAACAAGCTACGGATTCAGAAAAGATTAAGTCTGGTTTTCAAAATGTTGAGAAGTTAACAGGAGCTGAATTAAATATTTTAGTCAAGAGATGTTTATTCTTCGTTCAATATGTTTAACAGAGCAAGTGACAGTGTACAGCATGTATGTATCTGTGTTGTATGGTTCAAGAAGAAGACCTACATTGTATTACACTTTTAGATAATGTAGAATTTTGAATATATGGGCACCATTTTGTGCATAAGACATAGGCAGCTTTGTTGGCTCAGGTAAAAACTATGAATATCCTTGGTTTGGAGCTTGGAATTTCATGTCTGAGAAGAGTATTCTTAACCTTTGTCATCTGAAGATCATGTTGGACAGTTAGTAGTGTTTGGAAAGTTCAGAAAGTATCGGTAACCAAATATTACTTATTTTTATTTGTACTTGGTCTGTCAGGTGCAGTGCTTGCACAGAGGAGGCCCTGAATGTAAAGAGATCACTGCCATGTGCTGGATCTGCAGATGTATTGGGAACGTCTGCTTGTGTAAACAGATGCTATTTTGCAAAAGTTTCTAGATAGCAGCTGAATGATGACTCAGACATTTTTTGTCACTGCAGAGTCGCACATGGTCCTGAGTAAAGCATTGCGAAAGGCATTAGAGCAAGCTTACTAATTGGGAGTTCTTTACTCTGGAATTTTTGTGCACCCCACATCTTTGCCATAATGCTGTCTTGTGATAAGCCATAATACTTTTCTCTGAGATGACATGCATAGTAATAAGAAGAGATAACTGGCATCCTTCTGCTTAAGTGAAATTGTTTTGAAAAGCAGGTTTATTTAATGTGATATTTCACAGAAATACAATTATGTCAGTAGAATTTACACAAATGAACTTTTAAAATCCTGAACCTTCTGGTAGATTTATGTGTTTGAAAAGATGGAAAAAGAGTGGAGAGCAAAGAAAAAAGGGAGAAAAAAGAAAGGCAGATTTGATAGTTCACTTCTTTATAGACATTTTAGCACACATTTTACACTGTATTAAAACTTATTGCCTTGAATTAATGCGGATCAAAAGCAAATGGAAAACCTCAATCTTGCCACAAAACTGAATATTTATCTTCCACAGAGCTTTAGTGTTAAGCATATTTTAAATAACTGGCTTGTTCTTTCTGTACAGAGTAAGAGAAACAGATTGATACAAAGAAACTTAAAGCGATTATCATATTTGGGATCAAATTATATTTAAAACCACTAAGAAAATGCAGAATATGATCTCTGAAATCAGAATCAGTTTCTGAACAGGAAAAAGAGACTGAGTATGAATTTTATTGCTCACAAACATGAAACTTGGTTTTAAGAATTGTAGATATTTTCAATATGAGTTGTTGAATATATTAAAATGTTCAACACTGTTGATTGTCACTGTGAAATCAATGTTTTGAAGAAATCTGTTTTCAAAATGAAATCTGCTGGTGGAAACATATGGCAATTAACAGTTTACACTACATGATATCTATGAACTATAGTTAATTTTTAAATTTTCAAAATCTGTAACCACTTGTTGATACAATGTCTATCAACTATTTTATTTGATCTGGCAATTTATTGACAGCATTTAGTTTACAGCATTTTGAAACTCATTTCTTCAATCACAAAAAGTGATCTGTGATAGGAATTGCGTAATTTTGCTGGCACTATAGATGTAGTGATATTTCTGGTGTAGTGTTTAGGAACAGAATTAAAAAAACCAACTTGATTTGAAAATGCAGATAAATATTGAAATTTTTGATTGCAAATACTTTGAATTTTTCAATGATAATTTAATTATTTTCATATGTGTTATATTTCTAGCACAGTATAATTGAATGTTAGTTTTGAGAAAATTATTACACATCTCTGAAAGGGATGGCAGGATATTTCTTCCATGTATATGAGCTTTCTCATACACTGATTAAATTTAAATATATAAACTTTTGCAGTAGTTAAACATGTATTCAGCTATAAGTCTCCTTAGTGTTTTCTTTTAAAAGAAAGCATGCTAAAACAAGTGAGCTCTTGAGTAAGTTTCACCAGAATTTTCTGCTTATTTCAGATCTCTGTTTTTGCCAGAATTGTTTACCTTTCACTATTTCCTATTAATCTGTCTAAACTTCCTTATTGTGTTGATGATGTCATACAGTACTTTGGAAGGCACTGCATGTTTTCTTGCAGTATTTTCCATTTTTCCAATACTTTCAATCTTAGCCCAACTGGCTAATAATATCTTACTGAGCCAGACAAAGGAAACCTAATAGAAAACTTCATTTCCTGATGTGATTTTTGTGAACTCAATTGAGTCAAAGCGCAGAAGAATTCATACCCATGTCTTAGCAAGTCTAACTTTTAATTCTCTTCATCAGGGTATGGTAAATAACACTTGGTAATTTTTCTGGTTCAGCCAGGCTTGGTATGATCTTATTTCATATCAAATGAGCTTCATTTTTGATGGTCAGAAAAATATATTATTTCACATGCAATTAGATCTCTCTCAGTTAGGTACACAGAACCTCTGCATACAGAGGTGCCAGGAGTGCAGCTTTAGAAGGTGTAATCAGTAATAGATTCATGATGCAAAAAAAAAAAAGCTTATTGCAATTGTTTTAGATAGCGACTCACAAGCTTACTAATGACGAGTCTCCTTGACAATGTCATGAATCCTGATACTGCTGTTCAGTCCTTCAACGTAATTACTGTATTATTTCTACCAATTTGTTCAGTGTAGACTCTTGTAGGTGGCATTTAAATTATGATTGAATGAACTGAGTTCTGAAGTCAGAAGCTGATAACAAATCATTCTAATGAGGCTCCTTCCATTTGTCATATAACATGACTATAAATGGAAAATTACCTCACATTTATATTTTGTTAAGTAGATATCGATGTTTTAAGTGTTGGTCTGACATCATGGGCATGATTTCCCTGCAGAAAGGTTAGGTGTTCTGCTTATAGCTTTTATCTGCCTCACTGATGTTTCTTAGAATGTCACTCACAACGCGGTAAGATTAAAAAGCTTTTCAGTGCACGGCTGTGTTTTGCAAATGCTCAGTCCAGTTGTAGCCTGTGAGGTCCTTGTATACTAATGCCAGCTATTTAACTAATTACGAGTCAAAGGAAATACTGGTCATCTGTTGGTGAATGGAGCTTCTGACTCAAAGCACAGTTCTGAACAAGTGCTGGCATTCTTTTCAAGATGGCATCAGCAACTTAAAACTTCCTTAGTCACTTTCCCCTTGTAGTTACATTCTTTAGGTACATTTTAATGAATTATCATGGCTATGGGTGATTAGACCACTAAACAATCTTATAATCAATATATGGAAGCTGAAGAAGACCACAAAGGAAATTTCCTAATTGGAGGTATACAATGATGACAGAGTTCATTTGATTTATAATCACATAAGAATATTAGCCATTTATGAAAATTGAATACTATCTGCTGTGCAAAACTGTCCTGATTGACAGCAAATAATGTTGTAATCTTCAGTATTTCCAAGGGTTTTTTGGAGAGGAACCTGGATCTTTTTTTCTTATGTGTACAATTAAATTTTTAGTGTAAGTTGTATGAGTTGAGGCTAAGTATCTTAGGTCTTGTCTTCCCCTCTATGGTACTTCTAACTCAAGTACAGTGTGAACTAGACCCCATCTTCAGACAGGTCAAAATTCCAGTCTACTTCATCCCCTTGTCAGGCTCTTAAACAAATGTGTCCTTGCCATCTTATTTCAGAAGAAATTCTGCATGAAAATGCTCAGCACTATCTTGATCTGTCTGAAATTATATTTTACTAAGTAGGACTTGTTTAAAAAACTTTCTCCTAATTTTGTTTTGCATCTTTTAATCAATTCCATAGAGGTACAATGATTTTTATTTTATATTATGCATAACTGTCTCACAAACAACTGAAACTGCTTCTGACATACCACACCAGGTTAGGTGTATATTATTTCCATATAATCATGCCTTCTAAGTTTTACAGTTCCTAACAAGGGACTGGAGTACGTGTGTAAACTGTAAACCTAGAAAGTAAAATAACTGCTGTGTTTCTGTTCAGAAATGAGAAAATTAGGGAAACACCAAAATAAACAACCAAATCAACTGATGCCATCATAAATTACATCACAAAAACAAAGTTATCACATGCATATAGGTACATCCAGACAAAAGTATGTTATAAAGAGCTTCTAAACATGGATGCTGTTTATGAGGTAGATATAAATGACCACTTGAGAGCCATTATGTTCTACTATATAAATAAGCATTTAAGGACTTTGGAAAATTTCTAATTATGATAGTGTAGAAGTTCTAAATTGGTTTTCCATAAATACTTTACAAAGCATTCATTAATTGCACTCTTAAGGTAATTCCTTAATTAAAACTTTCTACCTTTATGTCACTAACAGATTTTAGACACATTGGAAGGATAATCTATTATAAAGTATTCTTATACTGTTATCCTTATACTGAAAGAACACATTACTTAACTGGTTATTTAGTGCAAAAAAAGAGTATAAAAACTAACTCTAATTGAACAGATGTTACAACATGAACATTCAAGGTCCAGTAGTTTTCTCTGCTTGTTTCCCTGTTTCTCTAGTGGAGTATGTAAAAATATTTTCAGGGAAAAATGAGGGAGGGGTGAATGTGGGTGAGGAAAGAAACATAGATTACATTTCCACCTATGCCACCTTTACTTCAGGATGATCTCCTTCATGAAGAGAGGTCTGAACTGCACTGTGTCCTTTGAAAAGACATTCCTGTATATCACAGCTGGTTCTGTAATGTTGTATGTAGACCACCTGTCCTGGATGGTGGCACGCCATGGTTTGATTTAGGATGCATGTGGTGAAGAAAAGTTAAATTGGGCTTTCTGAATTTTCTCAAAACAAACAAAAAAAAGCAAAGGTATGCCATATTTACATTCTACCACTGTGTAATTGTCACTGAGAGCAAGCTGAAATGAGGCCTGAGGGCAGGAGATGTGTAATTTTGGTATATGGAGTAAAGGATTCCTCACCACAATTATGGAAATGCCCATACTGTTCAGGAGCCCATTTTGATCTTTCTTAAATCAATAAAGTCTGATTCTATCAGAAAAAAAAGTAAAATTACTGCACTGAACAACTTCTTGAAATATATTGTATGTACCTCTCTCATTACTGAATCAATTTTGGGAAGAAAATTCTTAGTCTCTGCTGATTTCTTAGGCTTTATGCAAGAGTCAAGATATCAGTTGCAGTGCTGGCAGCAGTTTTTTCTACTTCTCCAATATACGGAAATATTTAAGTAGGGATGAGAGCTTATTTTACTGAGATACTTATTCTTTTTTTTTTTTTTTGTTCTAGAACTTCTACATTTAGGATGGATCTGTTATGAAGCAATTATGACACAAAAAGTTACTTGGAAAGAGTTCACTGTTTCAGCAGTGGGTAAGGGAATTCCAGCAGTAGAGAGAGACTAAATAACAGACATTCCATGAAATTATTAAATGGAATGACTTACAGAAGTTCACAAAAGTTAAATCTGATTACATCAGAGAGCTATATAAAATCCTCTGTTGTAGTGAAAATTTGTGTTTTGTCTAAAACCAGAAGATAATCACTCATCGTGCTTTATGTGTCTTAGTCATCTGCAAGCCTGACATTTAGATTTGGGTAGTTTCTGAACAAGATGATTCTTTTTGCTTTCCTGTCATTCTCATAGGTATTAGAGTATTAAAGTATTAGAAAATAATACTCATAGGTATTAAAGTATTAGAAAATAATTTTCCTCTTGAACACTAAGGGTTTATTCACAGCATAAACAATAAATGTCTTCTCTGTCTGTCACTTTTTCATTCTCTTATGTGCAGACAGGAGGGAAGCAGGAGGAGTACAAGAACCAGCAGCTGAAAGTCAGACCAGAAATAAATTCAGCACTAATCTCTGTTTTTTACATTTAAAGAGCAATTGAAGAAAAATAATTAAGAGGGAGGGATAAAAGGACACACACTTTTTCCACAATAATGTGGAAAGAAAACTGAGTCAACTCTCTATTAATAAATGCTGCAGACCAACTCAACAAGATTTTTACCTGTAAAACTGGGATTGACCAGTATGGCTATCATTTTAATTGCATGGGGTTTGTACAAAGACAGGTATTCATTGAAATTCTTTCTGAAATAATAGATTCACAAAGTTCATACATTGATTATGTTCTTTGTAAGTAGTAAGCTGTGATTACACATCACTGGCATGTTTTTTTCCTTTTTTTTTTAAAGCTGATTGCCTAAGAAAACAAGGTTTTAGCACTGGTATCCCCCCATTAACAAATTTAAATTTTTCTTCCACTTTGTTACCTTCAAAGTTGCTAGATACAGTTGAAGGTTTTTGCAATTCCTAAAAGCTTTGATAAAATAGGCAGAGAAGCTAAGAAGGTCTGTACCATGGGAGACAGTATCATGAGCTCAGGGGTGGTTTTGGACAGTAGAGAATCCTCACTGAAAAGGCCCACTGTTCTTGGAAACACCTTTAAAATGTTTGCATTATACTTTTGTCATTATGCTCATGCTTTCAGAAGCTATACCCTTCAGAATAACAAACCCTCTGATTAAGTCATATGCCACTATAAAAGGCAATTGATGCAGTTTTGTGGAGGAGATGTTGAAAAACAAGTGAAGTAGGGAATAATGGTACCATGTTCTTCAACACAAATCACATGTTTTTGGATAAGGGGCACAGGCATATATTTCACACTAACATCTAAAGCATGGTAGAATAAATAGGAGAGGATGTTTTTAGCAAATAGCATGTCAAAATGATAACTCTTCATGTTTTTTAGGTTAAATTGCTGTAATTTAATCACACATTTCCCAAGATGCAAAGCTTATCTGTTATTCATTTTACAGCTTACATACTTCTTAAAAATAAGCAGAACCATTGCTAGAACTCTGATGAGTGCTTTGCTACTGTGCATCGTGAGAACTGTAAACTGCCCTTCATTCTAAATCTGTTCTTTGGTATTGCTTAACATTTGAGACCCTGTAGTGTACTCACTTATCCTGATTTCCTTGATTTAATATGTAAGACTGTCATTCACACTCAGGCTTCTCAAAACAAACAATTTCCAGGAAATGCAACAGAAACTAGTCAAAAAAAGCAGATGGGAATATGAAGTGATAACAACAATATAATAGAACACATTAGTAGCACATATAGATGGTTTATGCGGCTTTGTGATCTTATTACTATTACTTCCATATTTTTTCTTTCTTTCCTCTTCTCTTTATATTTTATATGGAATTGGTATATTAAACTACCCCTCCTGATGCTTTGGGTTTTAACTTTCATATTTTTCAGATTCTCTGCTGCTTAGTGTGTAACTCTGAATCTTCATATTAGGTGTTAATAAGTTCTCTTCACAGGGTAGCTGGACAAGACAATCCCTTCTCAGCTAGAAAATCAAGGACAACTGGTTCCCAAAAAGCAGAAACAACACCAAAGGGAAAGGGGGCAAGCCTGGGGGGCTGAGACTTCATATCCTGGGGTTGCGGTTGGACAATTGACCACAATATGTGGATGAACCAAAACTTATAAAAGTGTAAAAACTCGAGACCAGGATCCATTTTGCATTTGATTTGGGTGTAGCCCTGACCAGGCTCTTGCACTGCCCAATGTGTATCAACAAATGCCTATTTTATTCCTTTGGCTCTGTCTAGTCTCTGTTCCAGGTCAGCCTTTCCAGGCAACACTCTCTGCAGGCCATGGAAAATAAAGGAGCCTCAACTGTGTAAAGAGCAAAGGTGGTTTGAAACATTGGAGATAAATCTAAATAAAAAGTCATTGGCTTCAAAGCTCAGCAAGAACATCCCTTCAGCATTCTGGAGAACAGAATTAATGACCCATGATTTCCACATAAGGAGAAACTTAGAAAATGGAGAGTAACAGCAATACAATCATGCATGTGCTTGAAGAGATGTGAACATTCAGATTGCAGGGGGTAGCAAAGAGCAAATTCCAGCCATGTTTTGCACAGGGCTCCCTTTGTACATCATGCTCAGCTTTCAACAGAATAATTAAATTCCTTGGGCCAGGGAGAATCCATAGTGAAATGTTTTGAGCAGTCATCTGAGATCAGACCTCGTTTCCAGTAGTCACTTCAGCCAATATGGCAATAATTTGTGTTAGTTATTCCCTTTGCCAGAGACTGGGAGGGGATCTATGCCACAGCACGAGCATTCTAGCCATGAGACCGTATGACTCTGTCTTGTAGACTGGTGTCAGCCAGAGGCTGGACACTTCTGGCAAGCATCCCAAGTGACTGTGCTAACCATAAAGCAAAAGGAGACTCCTCTTCACATTGAGTTAGGGCACACCAGAACAAATAGGTGTGCTGAGGATACACTTTGATGTATCAGGTCTTAAAGGCCAAATACCAACACAGAACTGAGTTACTGAATACAACTAAAGGGAGCTGAAGAGCCTATCTATTTAAACTTGAACAATACTAACCATTCTTTGTAGCAGAATTCTAGCTATAAAAGAAGCATTTCTGGTGAAAATACAAATAGCTGGTACTTTCTGCTTACAGTCCTAAAATTAAACTAAATGAAAAAAGGAGGTTAATAAATTTCTGGGTTAATAATTTTCATAGAAGTGCCTATTTTCCATTTTAAGCCTCAGAATACAAAAAGAAACCAAATTAAATATTTATCCCAGAAAAAAAAAATACAGAAATTTCTGCATACTCAGCAGACTTGATAAAAAATAATCTAATTAAATATTAAATACTAGGTCAGTATTAAACATTAAATATTTATAAATATTTAGCATATGAAATATTTAGCATAGGGTATTGTATGTAGAAGCATTTTAATTTTAAAATTCCTGTGAAATATATTCTATGATTGGGGAAGCAAAATTTTCTTTTAATGAAAATAGTTTTGAACAATTTTAAGTCCTGCTGCTATTATTTTTTCCTACAATAGATTAGCACAGTATTTTAGATATATTTATAATATCTAATATCTAAGATATTAAATGTAATACACAGCAATCTTGTGATGACAAAGAATCCATAGTTTTATTTAAAAAGACTAAACTCAAGAAAACTTTTTTTGTATAAAGAAAGGATAATTTAGAAGGATATCAAGGAAAGCAAGTCTGCTTTATGCTATCAAATTATTGCAGCACGTTTTATCTCATCTAATCTTTATCAAATGAGATGAGATTTTGTTCATTTTCATGACAATAAAACAATCACAGAATATGCTGAATTGGAAGGGACTCATCAGGATCATCAAGTCCGACTCTAGAAACATGCATCAATTAGTAATGGCCCTTCTAGATTTGTTTCACACAATTATTATGGAAGTGGAATTATATAATGCTTGATAAGTAAAAATAGGTATAATCATATATTTGGAAATAAATGGAAAAGGCACTCAAAAGTGTTTTATTTCCCCGTTTATATTCAACTTAAACAAAGGCAGAATTAGAAGTACTTACGTGTCTTCAATTTTTTTCCCTGATCTGTTTGTATATGAATTTTTATGTATTGAAAAATTTATAAAGAAAATTAGGAAATTCGATTTTTTTTAGGAAACTATATTAGGATTAGTATTCAAGGGAAATTTTGACTTAGATAATTACCCACCTGATTTTCATGTTGACTCCCCTGCAGTGCTAGTTTGGTTAAAAGTCCCTTTTGGATAGCTATGAAGTCCAAATGCACAACAATACCAAGAACACTCTGACTAAAATCAGACACTAATGTTAGCTGGCATTTGACTCACTAAAATAGTTGGTGGATTTCTATTTTTAGATTGTTAAACAAGTTTGCTATTATGTCAGAAGTGTTCAAAAAAGAGGGATGATAAATTGGCATGCTCAAAAGAGCATATATGAATTAATGTTTATGTTCCTATTTTTGGGAAGCTTCCTTTCTGCTTAAGATTGAAATAAAAATGAAACAAAAGGAGGAGCACTTCACTTTTTCATCATAATCAGAAATTAATTTTCTCCTGTTATCTGCTATTTATTCTACTGTTGGATCCCTGCCAGTGAAGTCCTGATGAAAAAGCCATTATCGTTTAATTTTGAAGTGATGGCATCAATCCATTAAATCTGCATGTTTAACCAAATGACAACAGTTAACCCTTTACCCTTTTAAATCCTTTACCCCCAGTACAACTTCTGAGTGATGTTTGTACTGCCAGGAATTTAGTATCAAACAGTCTTCACTGTTAAAAACCGCTGTAGTTATATCAGATCTAGTTTTCACTCAGATATTCAGATTTAGATTAGTCCAAGAAAGCAGGAGATAAATGATCAGAAATTTCTACTCTTGTGTCAGTCACATTTATTGAGCCAAGATCCACTCAGAAAGGTAGAATTCAAGATACACTGCACCAGTGAGCTGAATCAAAAGCAGCCCCTATGACCTGAAAGTTTAAATCCATCAGACTGGTAATGAAATCCTACTTTCCAGACACATTCTGGGATTTTTTTAATGTATTATTCTGTATTTCACTAGCAAAATATAACAAATGCCCTCATAATAAAGGCTAGAACCAATGAAGATAGTGGAGACATTAGATTTCAGAATTCTGATTAAATGTAGACATCAGGCAGATGTTAACCTAGTCAACATGATCTATACAAAAATTCTATAGTATAAACTGAAAAGTAAAACCTAAAAAAGGTAGATTTGATGTGCTTTAATCAATAAATACAGAATTTAGGGATTTCCAGAATTAGGTGATTAGCTTGCATAGGTATTTTTATCGTGCAGACTTTTTTACCCTTGCACCTAGGTTTTGACTACATTTCAGCTTTAGACTCTTAAATTCTTATGGATATGAAGTCGGGTTTGAAAGACAGGTGTTTGCTAAGGAAAGCAGAAGCTTCCCTTTGGACTGAAAAAAAAATGTGATTCTTCCGATTATTATAATTTTGGAATTAAGAGAGCTCTCAGGCAAAGATATGGGGGTAGGAATAACAGTTCTTTACTAGTATATTTAACAAGACAAACAAGAACAACAACAGCTATGAAATTCCCCACAAACAGAACAGTAACTCAGTCCCAGTGTTTTTTGGCTGCAGGCACCTTTTCCCTGAGCTGCAGTTCCCGGTGCTGGGGGCGGGCGGGTCCCGCAGAGCCGCAGGAGGGCTGGGGGTGATGGCAGAGCTGTCCCAGGGGGAGAGAGAGATGGAGAGAGAGCTCTCCGCTCACGGTGTGGGTCCTGGTGATCAGTAGAGTGCTGGATGGTGGCAGGATAAGGTGAGAGTCCGACAGCAGTGAGGATGGATCCCAACGCTGGGACGGCAGGGATGGGACACAGGCGGCGATCGTCCTTCTCATCCGAACTCCGCGGGGGAAATGGGCCGAGGCCCAGCCTTCCGCTTCCTCTTCTGGCTGTTTGAATCTCGCGGGGATTCCCTCTTCTCTCCCCTTCCCTTTGCCACCAGGGCCCAGTCAACAGGTATCTTAGCATGACAATGGGAAAAATTCCACAGAGGGAAAAGGGAAAGAACCCCCAACATATGACCATTAAAATTACAATTTCTTTTTAAACGGGGGAGAAAAATATTATTTTTCTTATTGAGGATCAAGTAAGAGTTGGGTTTCCTCTCAAGTTTGCTGTCTGTGAATTCTTTGTGCCTTTTTCTCTCCATGTTAAAAATAGTGTAAATAACAAAACCATAGATTTAATGCTACAATTACTAAAATTAACTATACAGCTCTCTGATCTGAAGGGTTCAACATACTCCTCTATGTCTCTGGGATATCATTAATAAATCTATAAATTCCCATTTATCTATGAGGACCAGAATAGCTGATGAAAACCTGGTATGATAACACACAAGTTCTTGTCAGGGTCAAGATGAAGTGCTTTGGAGAGAATTAAAATTAAAACAAAATGGAAGGGAGAAAAGATAGTTGCTTAATGAAATAAGAATAGATATGCTGTGTTCTTCAATAACATGTTGATATATGAGCAGAATCCTGGACAGTTTGCTTTAGAAACTGTTGCACATACTCAATGCTACCCTGAAGGTATGAAGTGGGATTGTGAATTTGTAAAGGAATATATTACAGAAGTACGTGCCAAAATAAAAACTGTATCACTAAAATGTAAATACTCAACATCAGAGACTTGGTATTTTTATTAGAAATAGCTTTATCTGAGAGTAGAAAATACTGATATTAATTATTTCGTCATAATGTAAAAGGTGGGGTTTTTTTGGACACAAGTCTGTGTATGAATTTTGCTTTTGCAAGAAGAATGTACAATATTCACTAAGTGATTTTTTTAAAAACTCTAGTTAAGATATGATATAGGAAAGGATGCTAGAAATTAAATGTATAATAATAATGTACTAGTATAGTACTTCCCAATTCTTTCTTTAGCTTTCTTAATCTTTCCCTTTTCTCTTGCCTGCTACTCACTGCTAAGCCCAATTCTTTCAGCTTGTTCTTCAGTTTAAATCTATTTTTATCTTATTGATGAGTCACTCATCAGTCTGCAGTTTAACACATCCTGTGTTTCTCTGGATGCTCTCACATGGTTTTTATATAAAGGGAGAGGAGGACTCTGTAATTGCATCGTGACTCTATTCTTTCTTATTCTAAAGGAAATTAAGGTGGTATTTATTTATAGCCTGGAATATTCCTGATTTTTTTTTTCATGAAAATTTCCATCAGGTTCCATGTTTACCCAGGTCTGCTACTATGTTTTTTCTTTCTCATGGCCTGTATAAATGCTGGTGTTTATTTGGTTATGCTGCTCATCAGTTCAGCTGTAGCTGAAATCATTAAATTCTCATATAATTATAGTGGTGCCATTCAAACTGCTAGAGTTTAGGTTGTGTCAGCATTTCCATTATAAATCCTTAATTTAAATGGTTTGCAATAACTCAACCATAAAATATTTTGAGCTGAACCTTGATTTGTAATGTTTCAGGCCAGGAGCAACTTCCTTTTCAAACTGAAAAAAAAAATGCAAATAGCTCCTCTCTGTAGCAATGGGGAACAAACACATACGGACCCCTTTGTGCATGCAAAGGAAATAAGAAATCATTATTGTAGAAAACACTCCCCTTTTATACCTTCAATTTTCACAGGACAACATAACCAAAACTTAACAGATGAGGATTACCCATTGGCTGACTCAGCTGTAGCCTGTTGTCCATGAACCCCATCACCCAACCATCTTACAACCGTCCAGGCTGTAGCTGTGCTTTCCTACAGGGCTGTTGGGGGTTGGTTCTCTCCCTTTTCCCTCTCTGGAATTTTCCCCATTGTCATGCTAAGATACCTGTTGACTGAGCCCTGGTGACAAGGGGGAGGGGACGGGAGGGAAGAGGAAAAGCCCCGCGAGATTCAAACAGCCAGAAGAGGAAGCGGAAGGCTGGGCCTCGGCCCATTTCTCCCGCGCAGTTTGGACGAGAAGGACGATCGCCGCCTCTCCTCCATCTCCGCCATCCCAGCGTCGGGAAACCACTATGGGACCCTGCCCTGCTCTCTTCTCGCTGTGAACTACCACCATCCAGCACTCTGCTGAGCGTCGGGACCCACACCGTGAGCGGAGAGCTCTCTCTCCATCTCTCTCTCCCCCTGGGACAGCGCTGCCATCACCCCCAGCCCTCCTGCGGCTCTGCGGGACCCGCCCGCCCCCAGCACCGGGAACTGCAGCTCAGGGAAAAGGTGCCTGCAGCCAAAAAACACTGGGACTGAGTTACTGTTCTGTTTGTGGGGAATTTCATAGCTGTTGTTGTTCTTGTTTGTCTTGTTAAATATACTAGTAAAGAACTGTTATTCCTACCCCCATATCTTTGCCTGAGAGCTCTCTTAATTCCAAAATTATAATAATCGGAAGACTCACATTTTTTTTTCAGTCCAAAGGGAAGCTTCTGCTTTCCTTAGCAAACACCTGTCTTTCAAACCAGGACAAGGGCTTTCTAGTAAACATAAGCCATAACATAAACATAGTTATAACAAATATCCCACACCTCTCCTCATTTCAAAAGTGGATTGAGCACTTGTGAAAAATCTACATTTACTGCTGTAGGAACCAAGCTATGGTAAAAGACTTCAGTGGCACAAGTTACAGGTTTTCTTTGTTTTGCCTCATCTCAACTTATAGATTCTGATTCTGTACCAGAATTGTTTGGGTCTAATGTCTGCTTTAAGGCTGATAAAAATGAACTATTTGATGACAATTTTGATGGTTTATTAAGGACCAATTAAAGGCATTCATGACAGCCAGCACAGGGGGACTGGTACCACCACACTGCACTTCACACAGTTTCAGTCACCAAGGGACTGCTGGTGACTTTTTTTGTGGCCTGAATCTGAGCCATGAGAGGTTCATAAAGGTCTTCAGTATTTTATTCATAAATAACCTGGCTCTGCAGTTGCTTAAAGCCTAACAGGAAGACAATAAAAAGATACATGGACTGGGTAGAGGCAACACAACCATACAAATGAGTTTGTTTGGATGCCTTTCATGTTCTTGTTCTGGCTATTTTTAATTGGGATATCTTTTCCTGGATTTCTCAACTGCACCATAGCATACAACCAAAGTAGAGCCCCTGCCTGTGTAGTTTGAGATACTCAGCTGAAAACCTCCTCCTAGAAATGCAGCCAGTGCTCTTGATCACAGGACAGGCTCACTCACAAAGAAAATGAAAATAGCCCCCATCTCTAACAACTCACAACCTGTTCTTTGGCAGGGGATATCTCACGAAACACCACTTGATATAAAGAAAACAAATAGTTCTTAAAGTTCTATTGACATTTAGATAGTAAAATCCAAATTTAGTTTGACATGAACTGCAGCTACTACAATTCAAAATCCATCTAGAAAATAGGTTAATGAAAAGTTTTAGAAGATGGATAGAGGATTTTTCTGGCGAAGTGCTTTAATCCACGCATTTTGGCAACTGTCAGTTGATTGAGAGCTTGAAACTGAAGCTTTTGACCTTAAACTACTGTTTCCATTAAAGCCACTATCAAATCCTGTGTTTTCAGTAAATCAGGAAAAAAGATACTTTGGCCTAAATATTTATTTTTTGTGGCAATATGGCCTAGAGAGGCAGTATAAAGCTAAAGAGTGTCCTATACTTAGTCCTTAATTATCAGATTATAGTTCTTTCAAGCAAATCTGTTCTCACATCAAATCTCATGAAGATGTGATTTTCTCCCCTCTTCCCCAGTTTAATTGTCAAAATTAGTCTTACTCCATTTAAGTTTGTTACATAATATTGTGCTTCTCTTCATCTTGGTTTTACACAGTACATTTAGGAATTAATAATACACGAAGAGTCCATCACTCTAAAGGAAAAAAAATCAGATCTTACAGTTAATAGCATCAATTAAAATTATTTAAAAATCTGTTAAAGAAGATATTCCATAAAATGTTTATCTTCTACAGTGTGACTGATTAAGCTGTAATTCCCCTGGAAAAATGTACCATAAAGGAATCCTTGCAACAGTAATTGTAAGAAAATATAGAATACTTTATTATATAACATATATAATTATTATACATATTTATAAAAAGAATATAATTATTATATAATGATAATATATTATTATATAACATTCATATAAAATATAATAAAAATAATAATATGTAATAAAATAACTAGATCTCATTAAAATCTAAACCTGAAACTCATTATTTTTCCTTACTGTTTATGTGCTACCTGAACAGACATTCAAAGCTGTTATATTTCATGAAGCGCTTTCCATCAGCAATTTTCTATCCATTTTTGTATTGGCTATCCTGAGTATGTTCTCTGTGAGTGTTTTATCTCCACCTATATTATCTAGAATGTAATATAATCATATTTAGGATGCCACAGAGAATGAGGAATGTTACAGTGATGCTATCTACTAAATTTACAGGAGGCAGATAAACTAGCAGTTCAGTGGTTATCGATTTCTTCCTTACAGTGAACTGGTACTATAACATCAAACATTTTTCACATCCCTACCCAGGGTGGACAAACCACCACAGACTGCACAGGTGACAAGCAGTGTCACTCTGGGACCAGAGACAGCTTAGTGATGCCTGTGGAGAGTGCTGCTTGTGCACAGCACTGCTGTAGCGAGGCTTTCAGTTTAGGGCTAAGGCACCACTTCATCTCAGCACCAAGCTGTGCTGTGCTGGGCCGAAAAGCAGTCAAGCCTTGTAGCTTTAGAACTCCACTACCATCTTACAGTCAGTTGGCCAAGTAAATGATAAGATCTGTGTAGAAAACTCTGCTACAGTTCTGATTCATATTTTCCAATTTCAGAATTTGTCCTTTGAATACTTTTCTATGTTAGCAGCTATGATAGAAAAGAATGGCCAGCACTGATATAACTCACAGGGCTCTTC
Organism: Cinclus cinclus; assembly: GCF_963662255.1. Classification (NCBI taxonomy): domain Eukaryota; kingdom Metazoa; phylum Chordata; class Aves; order Passeriformes; family Cinclidae; genus Cinclus; species Cinclus cinclus. The sequence goes on along the minus strand of NC_085050.1, from coordinate 42,088,101 downwards.
CATTCTTAAAAATTTACAGTGAGGTAATTACTCATTTGGGAAAGGCAGTTGACTGAGCAGCTTTGGTGCTCACCTTAATGATGTAGAAAAATGTAATGAGTGGCAACTCATTGACATTGATAGTGCCAGTTATGTGTGTTCTGGTGTTCCTGGGATCATTGATTCTGATAATGGATTATATAAGTGTAAGAGAATCGCTTCCTTTCCTAAACGTTAAGAGTATCACAATGTCATGGCAGGTTGCACGAAGAATATCTTGTTCTTTAATACAGTAACTTTTATAGTAACTATTGTGGGTCACTGCTTCAGGAAACAGTAGTCTTTAAAATCAGGAGGAAAACTCAAGTATAACCAAGTTTCTACTCCTCCTTGATGGCAAGCAAAAATCAGGAAAAAGGGACAGTACTTGGAAACAAACCAAATAAAATATTTATCTCAAATTATCTTTATACCTAACAGTGAATCAGGTGTTTATCATGGACTATCTAAAAGTACTTGCAGGGTTTCTCACTAGACATTGCTCTCAAACACAGTCATACGTGTTTGATTACTTTTGCCACGCCTCATGAGCAGGGATGCCTTTAAGCTTCTGCACACAGAACATTAAAGTTATTTTTGATAGACTCACAGTCTTGGTCACTGTATAAATAAGACCAAAAAAACCCAACTCTGTTTATAATCACAAATGTCTGTCTGCTTGTATAATTTCCTCAGTTCATCTTTAATTCTTTAGTACTGTTTAGTACTCAATCAGGCTTTGAGATGTTGGCCTATACAATATCTTCTCAGATTTTCTTTCCTACTCATATATAAAACATAAAATTATCCTGGCCAAATAATATGAACATATTTTTGCAATATTCAGAATGTTCTTTAAGACATTGATTTAAACAACAAAAGAAAAGTTTACAGTTTGATCCAATCCTCTAGACCTCATGAAAGGTTTCATTTCAATCCAAATTTGCTCTTCTCCCTCAGATTCATATTTTCTACTTTCTGCTGAAGGATCACTAAGGAATGTCTCTTACTGCTAGTTTGGTGTGAAAGTTATTTTGGCCAAGATATGTTTCTATGCCTTAGAGACAGTCTCTATCGTTAGCATCTTAGCATCTGAGTCATTGTCAGTAATTACTCATTTCATCAACACAGGTCTGTTTTGTTACCTTATAATTTTTTTTTTAACCTGTTTATATCTAGAGCTCTATTTGTTTCTTTTTATGTGTCCTTTTGTTATTGAAAGATGTTACTTAAAATTTATTTTCTGTCAGTTGTTTACCTTTCACAGGAACATTTATTTATTGCATGTTTAGCTTTTGTTCAGTAGGGAACTTTAGTACAAACAGTTTCAAGTTCAGGCTTTTCTACTACAGTCAGTGGAAGTAGGCTTGACAGTATTTGCATAGCATGTCATAACTACTGTTAAATCTGCCTTCAAAATCATTTTACATTCCTGCAGCCAAAAATGCTTGAATATCAATAGACATAGCCTGCATTCATTTTAATATGCCATTGGAAACTTAGCTAGGGAAATTCTGTGTGCAGACAAACCTAGCCATGGCAGCTGCTACTTGTTTTTGGGGTTTTTTTGCCAATTTAGGCAAGTGCAGAATCTATAATACAACTTGAGATGTTACTATTCGGGTCCTCAGTGATACTTTGCTCCATAATTTATGAGCCTCTGACAGTTTTTAAACAGTTGATCATTTAACACAGCTCTCCATATTTGCCCTAGCACTTTCAATTAGTTCTTATAACAAAAAAAAAAAACCAAAAAAAAAACCAAAAAAACATTCCTGTGTCAGACTGCAACTGCCAATCTGCCAAAAACTCTGTTGTCAAAACAGGTATTCCCTGATTCCCTGCCCAAATAACTCTGCAGCTAAAACACTCACCTCAGTACTGAAGTAGCTTCAATGAAGGTGTTCCTCTTACCCAACCTGCTCCTAGACACCAGGTCCTGCTGTCTGCAAGCAGAACCTAATCCCACATCTCCTAACTGAACTCCGCCCACCTCCATCCAGATTGTTTCTTGGTCTGTTAGCTATGCTCTGAGAGAGCTTCAAAAAATTATTGGGGAAAAAAAAGAAGTCTTGTTTATTGACTGCTACAGAACTTAAGTATAACAAGTGAGGGAAGTTGACAGGTCCAGGAATGAGGAGAAACTAAAGTCCCAGCAGCTGGGAAAACCACAGTACTGGGAAAAGTGTCTAGTAAGGTCTTGGAGAAGGAATAATGCATTTTTTGGTTCATGATGAACTTTAGAATTTCCATTAAAGAACAATGTGAAGGATCTCAAATAATACGTGGCTGGAGATTAAATAGTAATGACTGTTGCCAAGAAATTCAGATCACTACTTAAGGAGCAACTTTCTTTCAAAGATTATGCTGCTGGGACTTAAGAGTTGATTGTACTGAAGAGCAAATGAACAATAACAACATGGTCAACCCCCTAGGCAATTAAAAAAAATTCTGTTTCTACTGTTTAATTTTTTTTCATACAGTTGATGTCTTTTGTCTAAGTATTGAAAGTATACTGTACTGGTTATGGTTCTTACTCTGTAGGATATGGGGCTATAATTATTAAAGTGGTTAAGGCTTCTGCTCACCAGAAGGCCGTGCGGGACAGGCACTGCGGCAGGCCGGACGCTCGGCAGCCGGTTGAGGGGCGCGAGGCAGCCGCGAGCGAGGGGAGAGTCAGCTGAGTGACAGCTGGGAGTGAGGTTGTGATTGGCTGGAGGAGCGCGTGGACGGCGTGTGAGCAGGAAGCTGATTGGATGGTAGAACGCGTGGACAGCAGCGAGGCAGCTGAGCCAGCCAATGGGTGCCTTCTTCCTGTTAAATGCTGTTGGGGCGCGGTTGGGTTGCGGCAGTGTCGGGTAGAGATGAAAGGGGAGGAGCGGGTGCCGTTTGTACCGTAAGGTGAGCTCCTGCCGGTGCGCGAGGGCGGTCTGTGTGACTTTGTTCCCCATTACTAAAGCATTCATCAGAAATTTTGACAAGAAATCTCAAAATCAGGAAAAAAACCCAACAGTGTTAGCCAACTGATGTTTATGCTTTTATAGATTCTTACTACTTACAGGAATTGACAAACTGAAGATCTGTGAAATACAAAAATTCTTTAAATGGTAAAGTTACAGGTCCTCATGTAGTAAACTATTTCAGATTTGGAGAGCACTGTGAAAGCTTGCTGAGCATACCTTTTAGTAGGGTACACAGTCTTGTCTGAGAGGACTCATACAACTGAGATTAAGACCTGCTGCAATAAATTGTTTTAAAACTTGCTTATATACATACTTCAGTTTCATTTTCAGGCTGGATTTCTCTAACTTTTTTCTGTAGCCAATGAGTCTTATTAAGTCTTTAATGGCTTTTTTTATCTGCAACTAGAGCCATGTTTTGGCCTCTTAAATACACAGAATAGTTTAGCCCGATCAGCCTGATATAATAGTTTTGTTTTGTAATCTCTTAATAATTATGGATTTGTCTTCTGCTCTCAGTGTTTTCTTGTTTTACTGGGGCCATTCCAAAAATGCATTCTAGTACTGATCTTTGCTGATGGTGTGCACAGAGACACAGATGCTTTCCTACTTTTATTTGACACCTCTTATTTTCATAGTACTGTAAAGAATTTACTTGCTCAGCTAAAAAGACACTGTAGAAAGAGTTCACACTGTTTATAATGACCTCCAAGCCATTTATGAGGGACTATTTTTTGAGGCATTTATTGTATAAAAATAATTGTTCATTTCTCACATATATTATCACATATTTAATTGTAATGGGATATATTGGTTTGGATCATGGCATTCAAACAGCACCGATCTTTTCTCCTTCCTTTGTTATTTTCTGGACTCATCTACAAAATTATATAGAAATCTATTAATATAATTTTCTAATCACTGTAAAAAAGGTACACTGACGAAGTAGTAGCCAATGGGCTCTCTAGTAATTTACTGACATCTTTCTATTAGAAAGCATTTATTTGTCAGCAGTTTGAAATCCAAATACTTACTGAAGAAATCTGCAAGATTTAGGCTGGTGTTACTCCCTAATAGATCCTGGAGGTAAATTTTTTGTGAAACTGAGAACATTCAGTGACATAACTTTAGGTTTACATCCCTTGAAATTTACTAAAAATCCTCATTTTATTTGCATGACTCTTCACATTAAAGAATGTTTCAAATAACTTTCATTCAGAAAGTGCCTTTCAGTGTCTGAATAACCTTAATTCTTGCTGAAAGCCAGCTTTCCAGTATTTTATACATACATAACAAGGAAAAAGAAATACTGCTGCATGTTGTAGGATCGAAGCAGTGCCAAGAGGCTATGGTACATATTATACTGGAAATAGCATTAAAGTCATAAATGCTGATTCAGTTATCAGAGCTGTGGGTTTGCTCGTATTTATATGATGACAGAAGAAATCACAAAGGCCCATAGCAATTATTAACAATGAGGTGGTGAATTTATATGGCCTGAAAGTGGGTTATGCAGTGCTCTAATACCCAGGGAGTAGGTCAGGAAAGGAATTATGACTTAGTTACAGCTCTTGGCCTGATTCTGCATACTTCAAGCAGGGAGCAAACTGGTTTGATCTCTATCTGTAGAAGAGTATCTGTATCGCTATGGGGACTTGAATATACAGGTTTGTTTTTTAGTTGTTAATGAATGAAAAATGACCAGGAACAAAATGAGCCTTTTGCTTGGGTTTAATTTTGTTACAATTTAACCTAAATCAGTGATAAAAACATTACTGAAAATCCTCCCCTTAGGACCTTGTCCCAGATAAAGGATGGCACTTCTCTAAAATAAGGTAAGAATGGACTGGAGAGGATACTTGATAGAGAAGTAAATAGCTCCTAATGGTTTCTATCATACTGAGCCTGAGGCTTAGGTCTGGGGCCCTGCTTCATTCAGAGAAATAGACTGAAACACACTCTTTTACCTTTTAGGCTAGTTCTTCAAAGACCAGGATGTGGCCTGCTCTTGATGATGTCATTACTTTTGTCTATATGAGTGTTTTTCATTCTGTTTTTCATGTTTTCATTTGTAGGAAATGACAGATGAGAACCAAAGTCCCATGCAACTAAAACCTTCTCTTGTTGAAACCAAGAGAAAATATTCAACATTGAAATAATTCATAATAAGAAAATATTTTGTTCTGTCATGGACTACCAGTGATATATGAGCTGAGGAAATGTGGTTTTATACTTTATTTAAGATCATTATTAAAATAGGCTTAATTTGTAGTTAGGTTACTCTTAATACATAGCAGTGCAAGTAATCTAATTCACCCCGTACAATGTAACTGATTAATTTAAAAATTTACTGAATACTGAAGCATCTATTTCCTTGTATTTACTCTTTTCCATTCTCTTTGGCTAAGCCTTCTGCATATCTGAGAGGGTCTTTTCAGCCTAGATGGAGAGTAAGTAATATGGGGAATAAGGGACCCTGTCCAAGTTGTCTGGTACTCTCAGATCATAATGGTGTTGCACAATGTAAACACAGAACTGGAGAAGCGATGGAGTTTTCAGAGTCCTACCAAAGAGATTCCTATGAAAGAGGGTTTGGGTAAAGTCTGAAAAATTCTGCATGATTGCATAGGTCAAGTGATAAAAGAAACTTCAGACCATAAGAGCAGTCTGGGCAATAACCTTTCAGCTGGCAGAATGGAAAAATTAGCTCCTCTCTAAAGACAATTCCTTAAGTCTTACACTCTGATTACATCATTGTCTAATGTGTGTCTAATTTTTTATGAAGATAACAAGCCAAACTTAATTCAATACTAGCTTTTGAATGTCATGCCCTTGCTTAGCACTTCATTTTTTTTTGCTGTCATTTGATTATTTAATGGTCTACTGCATTGCTGTGAGCCACTGAGAGTTTAAGGGTTCAGATATTTCCTTTACCTGAGATACCTGCTTGCTGATATGAAGATGGTGTCAGCTTATATGATCCCCCACTTGCTCTGTCTTCACTCCAAGCAAACTTCACAGTTTCTGTCCTCTCAATCCTACTTCTCCCATCTTCAGTCAAGTGCCCTTCTCTTTGTCTTAGCCAGGACCATTTGCTCTGTCCCTCTCCACCTGCATTTCCTCCTTCAAAGAAATTCTACAAACTAACCGCATCCTGTTTCATACACCTTTGTGAGGAGTTTACTGTACAAGGGCTTTAAAAACCTAAGGAGTCTGTAAAAACTAATTAAATGTCCTAAATCTTGTCTCTCCTATGCTTTGACTCAGTCATTTGCATTCACGTCAGATCACTCCATGTGCTTTCTTAATTCTATTAATGATGTCCACTAACTCTTATTATGAAGAACTGAATTTCTGAGGTGTTGCCAAAGGTCAAGAGACCTTGAGGGACATTCTGCTTTGCAGTTTTAATAAAATTATTGTGAATTACAGTTGGGAAAAGTCTTCTTCTTGTTTTATAATTAACCTGGCAATTGTAAATCTTGAATATTTGGCTACAAACCTAATATCTCTGGGCACAGTCTGAAAAAGAAAATCAAAATTGTTTTTGTTCCTGTCCCCATTTCCCCTTCTCTTCTATATTATTCTTCTTTCCATTCAGCCTTGGATGCTGTTTTTTCCTGTGTTGTGTTATTAGAAACCAGTCATCCTATTTTCCTCAGCCCCATACAGACTCCAAACAATTCTGTTTTCAGAAAAGGGTATTTCTAAAGGGTCACTTCCACTGGAATGTAAATAAATAGATAAATAGATCCTAAAATTTTAATTAAAATCCTAACTAGCTGAAGCCCTGGAAAACTGGCAGAGTGTAGTTAACATTCTCCATTAAATTTTAAGTACTTGACATAATGTGGAGTGCTTGAGAACTACAGGATAGGTACATGTTTTATTCAGAAACCAATGAGTTTACTGCTGTGCCAAGTGACTGTCAGAAAGCTGGCATAAGATAAAGACTGTCATAAAGCTGGGATAGCCAAAAGAATTAAAACATGAGAACAGATATTCTGGATTTTTAAAATATTACTTCAAGTACTAGAGAATCCTGAAAAATTGATGTTTTATAAGAGATACTGTAAGAATAAAGATCTGCTAAACTGACTAAGCATTTCTGCTGGTTATTTAAAGTAAGAAAAGCAATATTTCCACAAGAACTGTAATAACTTATACAGTCTTATTGTGTGATTATGGGCTGGAAACAACCCTAAATCACAGTTTTAACTAGGGAAAAAAAAAAATCCCAAACTCATTGAAGTGTTAATTCATTTTATAATTGCAGTACAGATTAATGGTGGAGGGCAGAGGGAATGAATGTTTGTATGCCCAATGAATTACCAGATAAATAGCACACAGTAATCAGTCATCTCAGTCCAGATGGACCCCAAGGGAGTGAAAAGGGTAGGCAGAGGGGCTGGGATATAGAAAGTCCTGTTCCAGTTATTCTATATTTTGTCACTCTCCAAATGTTTCAAGCACTCCTTTTACAATGCAAACATATGTGACGTCTATATTGATAGCAGTTGTGTAGAAAGGAAGGCAGATAAGGTACACACAAATCTAAAATTGAGTAAGAGATATTGTGAATTGTCTGTGTCTTGTGTATGTTTCCTTCTGCAGTAGTTTTTGCAGTGTAGATGACAATTTCTTGACATTTTACAGTAGTTATAAAGAATTTTACCCATGTACTGCATGCAAATTCACTATTACTTTAGTGATTTAAAATGTTTTACAAGCTGTCATTGGTTTTGAGTAAAAAAGTACTGTTTCTGTTTCCTTGTTGGATTATGTTACCTAAACTGGAATACCTTTCGTATTGCAGGACAGCACATATGTAAAAGGAAAAAATAGTTTCAGAAATGGAGGCACAGAACCAAGAGAAAACCCCCAAAACATCTATTTTCAAAACTATTTTTACAAAGTGATTTTTAATGCATTTTCTTTGAAATTAAAGAAAAAATTAATAGAATATGGTCAATAGGGAATTTTAAAATGAAATCAGAAATTATTATACTTTTCTCCAAATTAATATTTTTTGTGATTTATTTATAGCGACTGTAATTACATTCAGAACCCGACTTTCAATCTGCTCATTCTCAGATTTGCATTACAAAAGTCATAAAACTGTGTTCAAAATCGAATATTTCTTCCTTAATATGTCTTCTTGGTTTAGATGCTTGAATTCCATTAATTAGGTGATGAATACTGTACTGGTTTGAAAAGCAAAACCAGTGAGACTTCAAGTCAGTAATACAATTTTTAATAGGGAAGAGAAAAAAGGAGAAACAAAATACATGCAATAATAAAAAAATAAAACCACTGACAGAGTCAGAATACAACCTGATACCCTGTCAGTCAGGGTGCTGGTGCAGTTTTCCTCCAAAGGGTCCAGCGATGATGTGGAAAAAGCCTGGTTCTTCCTCTGGAATCCAGTGGAAAAAGGCTGCTTTTGGCGTTCTAAACCTCAGTTTTTATCTAGGTAGGAAAGGCTTGGCTCGTCCTCCTGGCTGGAGCATCTCCCAATGGGATGATGTAATCTTATCAGTTATACAGTAGGACTCAATGGCCCATTAACAGAAGATACTTCCCACAGAGATAAGGATGATCACCCTTCTCAGATGGTAATAGAATATATATCTTGTATTTTAAACCAGGACAAATACTTATATCATCCAGCTGCATACTAAATCAACCTGCAAAAAATGAACATGAATGTGAAAGTTACATGGCACACCATAGAGGCAGATGGTTCTTCTTTTAAAAGTTGGTAGAAGCTGAATTCCTTTGAATATGTGTCTTGGTTTGAAATACAGGTACCTGCTAAGGAAGGCAAGAGCCTCTCTTGAAATGAAAAAATGTAGACCCCTCCCTCCAAATTATTATAATTTTGAAATTAAGGGGCTCTCAGGCAAAGATATGGGAATAGGAATAACAGCTCTTTACTAGAAAAATTAAAATAAAAATAGAGTAATAAAAAAACCCCAAGACTGACAAAGTCAAAATACAACCTCACACCCCATCAGTGAGGGTGTTGTTAGCAGTCCAATTAAATTGTGGTTCCAGTCCTCCTGGAGTGAGAGAGACCCTTCTGTTGATACAGTGGTCCTGTAGAAGGGTGCAGTTTTCATTTGAAGGTCTAGTGATGATGCAGAAACATCTGTTTTACCTCTGGATTCCAGTGGAAAAAGGCTGCCCTGATGTTCCAAATCTCAGATTTTATCTAGGTAGGAAATGCTTGGTTCCTCTCCCTGGCTGGAGCATCTCCCAAATAATGTAATTTCATCAGTCATGCAGTGGGACTCAATGGCCCAATTACAGAAGATGCCTCCCTGGAGGAAGGATGGGATGTGGAAAAGATGAAGATCACTGTCCCACCTGGTTTCAACAGATGGTGACAGAATACATACTTTTGGTTACATCCTGCTTTGTAACCCAAGACATTATCCACCCCTTATTCTATTACCATCTGCATCATAGCCAAATCAATAGCCTCTTTAGACTCTACAATGAAACCTTACACTCAGTTCTCAGTTAAGATTAGATTTCCCTGTGGTACACAATGAGTTTCTCTATCTTTTTGTATTACCCACCAAGTGTAACCAGGCCCTTGAGCAAAGACAATCCCACGGATGGGTTTGTCTCTGCCTGAGGTGGAACTACTCCAAACAGTCTTTCTTATAATACTTTTGAAGTGTACCACAGGAACTTTATCTCCACCAACTGTATGCAAGGCCTCAGACTGGGCAGGACCAGCTTGATTGATGGACCCTCAGTTGCTGACCATCCAGGTGGCCTTTGCTAAGTTAGTTTCCCAATTCTTGAAGGTTCCTCTGCCAAGCACCTTCAGGGTAGTCTTAAGTAGTCCGTTGTGCCATTCAACTTTCCTGGCAGCTGGTGCATGATAAGGGATTTGATATACCCATTCAATACCATGTTCTCTGGTCCAGGTGTTTATAAGGCTATTCTTGAAATGAGTCCCATTGTCTGACTCAAGTGTCTCAGGGATACCATGGTATCTCAGGGATACCATGCTTCCAAAGGACTTGCTTTTCCAGGCTCAGGATGGTGTTCCGGGTAGCAGCGTGAGGCACAGGGTAGGTCTCCAACCATCCAGTGGTGGCTTCCACCACTGTGAGCACCTAGCACTTGCCTTGGCGTGTCTGAGGCAGTGTGATGTAGTCAATCTGCCAGGCCTCCCCATACTTATATTTGGACCACCGCCCCCCATACCAGAGGGGCTTCACTAGCATGGCCTGCTTTGGTTACATCCTGCATTGCAAGCCAAGACAATATGCTATGTACCAAAAAATGGGGATAGATACCTACTGAGATTTTTTTGAAAGCTCACCTTCTGTTAAACTTCCACTAATAAAAAACCCAGTAAGTTTAAAGCAAAGGACATAGCTACATGCTTTCTTTAGTTTAAGCAACAGAAAGTGGCCTGAGGCATTTTTTGTTCTCAAAAGTATTGAGACCCATAACACTCTACTGAGATCCACTTGAAATTCCACTTAAAAGTAAGTAAAGTTTTTTTACTGTGAGCACTGGCACAAGGAATCTCCTTCCCTGGAGACTTTAAAAGTCTGAGTGGACTCCAGCCAGCCCCAGTCTGAGCAGAGGTTGAACTAGATGGTCTCCAGAGGTCCCATCCAAACTCAGCTGGTTCCATGATACTTGTTGGCAAAGATCACCAAAGGCCCTGACTTAACCATGTGTGGATAAGGTACAAGCTATCCAAATTAGCCTGGCATTCAAATTATTGTCTGAAAACATTCTGTTCCAGCTGGTTTTAAGAGAGATGTCTGCAGATGCTTTCACTTGTGATAGCTTGCCTCAGATTTAGTGAACAGGCAACTGGAAACCTAGGAGTACTGTTACACTGGTAGAGAACTTCAAGAAGCATTTGTTAACAAAATTGGCATCTCTATTTGCTCTTTTTAGGCCAGCCTCATTCATACTATCTTCATTAGTAAATAGAAGCATTAGCAAAAATAACTCCTGCACTGCCTAGATAATGACAATAAACTGACAACTGGAAATAAGCTGACTTTAGGAGTTGAAACTTATCTCAGGAAAACAATACAGTATACATGCATAGGAAATAATTCTGACTAATTTCTGTAGGAAAAAGTGACAGAAGTCTTTACAAGGCAGTGAGACTTTAATGATAGAGTTTAATCAGTTTATAATCACAGAGTATGCTGTGGATTAGAAGTGTCATTTGATAGGTTTTTAAGCACTGTAAATTAGCAGAAGGGCAAATTAAGTGCAGCTGTTGATGAGCCAGCCAGTCCTTGAAAAGTTATTACTTTTCCAGTATGTTAATGATACTGCAACAAATACAAAAGCTGGTATATCCCTTCGTTTTTATACTATCATCACTGGCATAACTGTTTTGAGACAAGACTACAAGTAAAGTTTTCTACTAGAGATGCATGTAAATATTTTAAACTTTGTCCTCATTGAAATGAATTAATGCATTATGAGAGTAACAGAAAATATATGTATTCATATTTGAGCCTAATGCAGATAAAGAGAATATTACAGGATGAATGAATAGGTTATAACACCTGTGTACAATAGAAGACAACCATATTTCTGAAATCTGAGGGTGATATGAATCTTCTTTTCTTTTTCAATTCCAACCTCTATTCATAGATGTTTCCATGAAGACTTAATGACATTTTATACGGGTATGGAGTTTCTTCCTTAGTTTAAGATACTCAAGAGAACTCTGTATATTTCACTTTTAAAACTACTATCTAGCTGCTTCAGAAATCCCAATAATATTTTTTACTTTGACATTGACAAAGTAATAAAATGTTATGATATGGATGGGTACTTAGATTGCATTTTATAAAAGCATTAATCCTGAGAAACGATATTAAAAGAGCATTAAGATTGCAGAGACCAGAACTCACAATATAGGAAATGTCCGAATAAATGTAGCCCTTACAACCTTAATTCAATATTTTGTGCATGTCGTACAGTGTGTGATGCCATTCCTTGTTGACTACACGTTGTTCAAACACTGTCTGAAGGGAGAACTGGAAATTTATTCAGATGTTCTCCTGTATTACCATAGTGGTGCAGCTAATTCACTGTGGAACTTTGTGTATGGAGACAAGAATTATATTAATTCCATGATAAAGATGCAGGTCCTAAGGCATCCAGACTGGATCTATCTGTAAGTGCACTGTGAAAGTGGCCTGAAGATTGTCTTGAAGACAAATCTGGTAACTTCAGATCCACTAACCTGCTGGAAGCTTCTGGGGACTGACCTGTATGGGTGACTGTGAATACTCAGAGAAAACAAAAGTAGGATCCAGTTTCCCAGAGTAAGTTTGCTGTTTAAAGTATGAGGCCATCTTTTGTTTTCCTGTTTAATCACTTCTTTCCAAACTCTACAACAAGTAAAAGTCTTGTAAGCAGTCTCCTTCAGCACACATCTTTGATTCATCCTTAGAGCCGGTCTACTTTCTGCCCTGATTAAGCCTTGTGGATAAATATAGTGTGTGATCTCGCAGTTAATGACTTTTGCATTGCTTAGATGGCTAAATTAGGGTTGCATGAGCCACCCTACTTCTAAGACCTTGACTTTTCAGATTTAAGAATAATCTTCTAGGACAGCATGTGTTATTTTCCAGGAACTGGAGGTGGGGCTGGGGTGCCCTTCTTCCCAGCCTTGCTTGCCTGTAATGCTGAATGTCCCTGGTGATACTTGATCTGTGAAGAGAAGGCAAGAGGCAGTGCTGAATTCTGTGCTTGAACTGACAGATCATAGTTGGGGAACAAATGTTTTGGCCATGGATTTGACAAAGTGTTTAGCAGTGCCAAAAGAATGGTAGGGGTGAGGAGTCTTGGATTTACTTCTAAATTCTGGAGTCAAACATAGAGAGTAATAGCTGCCAACTCTTCTGTCACTTCTAAACTGATCTCTTGGCTCAGACTCTTATATCAGCTCACGATTCCATCAAGGATCTTTTTCTCTGGCCCAGTATCATGGCCAACCTCCTAACTCTAAACATTTGCAGCCTCTATTCTTTGCAGATCTGGTTTAAACTGTTCTCTGATTCTTCACATCTCTTTGGTCCAGTCTTACGCTTTCCCCTCACATACTACACTACACATGCCATCCTTTAGAAGTCTAGTCTACTGCTCTCAAGGCAAAATTAGCTTCTTACACTCAGGTCAGTGAGAAATTTTCTTAAATTAAACAATTCCAGATTATTAAGGGATGAAAATGCTGTTTCAGCCTGCTCCTTTGGGTGGTTGTCTGACTCCTTAGCACTTAGTAATGCCAAAATGTTTCCAATAGTAGTGCATACCTCCTGCAGTTTTTCCTTTTAAGAAAATGAGTTAATGTATTTGATTTTAAAAGTCTATTTAACCATAATTACAATAGTATCGTATTTGTTAACCATAATTAATAATCATATTTGTTAGTATTCTTATGTAATTCTTTTGAATTACATAGATTGTGTTTCAATTGATTGAAATTCCTGATTTAAATGATGGCTTTAAGTCCTTGTGTACAGCAGAATACTTTAGAGTCAATTCTCCTGCATGCAAGAGATATTTTACTGGAGAAGTGATTGCATGACAGGCAAGTCTGAGTTAATTTTACTCACAAAATTTATCTTGAAATCTGATACATTTTACCATTTGACAAAAGGTGTAAACTAGAACTGAAACCAGGCCAGAAAGAGTATTCATCACTCTACAGATCCTGAATTGGGTTAAACAAGCCAATAAATTTTATTGTTACTACTGATTAATATCATTGTACATTTTCAAGAAATTAGGTGAATAGCAAATTTTTTGCTGAGATGACTCTATTATGAAGATAAAATTCAAAGTAGTATATGTCACTGTGGAAAAATAGTTTTAAAGAGAGGCTTTTATATGATGTATGCTATTCTTTGGGTTCTCTAAGCATCACCTGATTCTGCTTTTAAGCAATGAAATCAAAGGAAGTGTGTAATTCACAGTCTTTGTTGCTTTCAAGTTCACTTCATAATAGGTGAATGACTTTAATGTGCATGATATAGTTTCACATCTTAATTCATATCTAGCAGCATTTCAGCAGATGCTTTGGATTTCTCTGGAAACCAAAGAAATAGCAGAACTATATGAAAATAAAACTGCTTCATAATGTGGTGCTGTTGCTATCCACCCAAACACTTACTGTCACCATCAGAAGTGGTTTTCCCCACAACAGACATTGGCATAATGTTTATGGCCAGTGAGATTGTTTAAGAGCACTAAAATCATGAAGTACTGTATGTGCTCTTTAATTAGGAATGTAATATGCTCCATCTGGAGTGACTCATTTTTGCAGTCTTCTGTGTAGCTTGAGTTTCCCACTTCCCCCTACAATATAAAGAACTGAAACTCTTTTACTGACTTCATTTTCAGTTCAATCCCAGTTATCTGAGTAGTTTCTAACATTTTTTCATAGACTGTAATCTTAGTTTCCTGAACAACAACCCATGGTTATAATTTGCAATGTCATAAGGAAAAGCATTTCGATGCTAGTGGAATTCTATAGATTTAATTCTCTCTGTATTGACATGTGGGCATTTGAACACTCACAGTGTAAATAACCTCATCTCACAGACCATAAATTCATCCCAGTTGTATTTAAGAAGATAAACAGGGTTGTCTAAGACTTTAGTTCTGAATATAAAATGTCTTCATTTAAATTTTTAGAAAAAATTGTATATACTGATACTATATAAGATTAATATCACTATTTTCTTTTGTTAGTGTGTTATGTAAGTTAATCTGTTTCTCTTTACTGGATTTTATCTACCCAATTTTAATAAATAAATTTTCTGAATATGATAGTTTTTCTGTTACTGTTTTCTAACAGAAACATAACCATGTTTGCTTATGTCAAACTTTTTCCCTAAAGCATGCCAATCTAGAACCTAATCTTATCTCAGTGAAATGAATGTGACTCTTAGATAGTTTAATAGTTTGTTTAAAACCCAGACTTATTTCCACTTATGCATGCAGAGGAATGTATCTTTGCTTAACCTAAGTCCTTCAGTGAGGAACAGACTGGGAACCCTGGCCTTCAGGTGTCACACTAATGAAAAAGAGATGCATCTCTGAAGACAGACTCAGAGAGGGACATATTCCCTTGTTGTCACTGGTGACTAGGGAGAGCTTCCTGGTTACACCATCATAAACTGGAAAACTGAAATGTGTTTCATACAGACTCTGATGTGTCCGGGAAGTTTTGTTCACTGAGTAGCACCCTTGTTTTATGTGTCCCTATCCTAGACTGCATATACTCAGAATGGCACACAGAAATTTCAACTTTCTAGGTGTTCAGCTGGACAACAATGATCAATTCATACAGATCTGCCCCTTTTCTTGAATTAGCTCCAAATGGAAATGGAACACAGAAAGTCCTGTTCATACTGCCTAATTTCTTTAGTAATACTCCTTTCTCCAAAACTGACTGACCACATCTGTCTATGTAGTCAGTAGGATTGTACTTTTTTGGTACCATCTGATGACTTTAACTGTTGATTAAAAATTCTAAAATTCTTCACTTAATGAAAATTTGGAATAACAGAGATTATAGATGGGAGAGAGGTCCATTGCTTAGTACAACCTACATGTATGTCCTAGTATTAATTTATGGAACGGAGCTGATTTTCAGCCTGAGAACCTGTCTAAAATGTGCACACATACAGATATTTCTGTTTGATTTTTCTGCTTTGAATCCAATATTACTCTTACTTTTAGTATCAGCTCTCTCCTCACATTTTAATATTTTAAGCAGAATAAAATGGTGAGAGGATGGAAGTAGAATAAGAAAGTATTTAAAACCTCTAGTTCTGCCAGAACTGAATTACAGTTTAGAAATAAGAGAATCTGGAAGTTCATCGGCATGAATTATGCATTACATTGGCATTTTCAGTTCAGAAGATTTTGAAAGTGATTAAAGAATTATAAAGTTTTCCACTAGCTTCAGCTAATAGTCAAAACCAGTTGTTCATTCCTCAGGTAGGGATGAAGTGAGGTGTCAGAGGTTGGTAGTGATCCTCCCAGTTTGCTAGTAAGAGATCACAAGCAGGCACAATCTTGCCCTTATATTTCAAGGGCCGAATTATAGGAAATAGTTCACTGGAGAGGCAGGTAGAGCAAGAGAAGAGAAGCAAAATGAAAAGGTCAGCTATTCTTCCACAATCCAAACAAGCAATTCAGATACAAAAAACCTTTCAGAATTTTGAGAGAAGTAACAAAACATATAAATTAGCAATACCACCATAAAGCCAGATCTCCTTATAATTTTTAAGTCTTGTCAAACTGTTCTTCCACAGGTGTATAGAGTGTCACTGCACTGGCCCTGAAGTGAAACTCGCCCCTATAGAAAAGGTCAGGAAGTTGTCTCACTGCCATTTATGTCCTTTTGATGATACTTAAAGCAATGTCTTTTGCTGTGTTTCTAGGTCAGTTTATGTAATATATAAAGCTTGTGTTGCAGAGTATTTATGCATTTTTTGCAGCTTTTTTATTGCCTTTTTTACTGTTGGGGTTTTTTTGGGGGGTGGGATTCTTTTTGTCTTTGCAGATTCTGAGATCTTCTAAACAGGATTTGGGTCACAGAGTAAAAGTGTTTCTATCAGGACACATGTGATAAAGATGGCCCAATAATTGTTCAATTAACAGATCAATAAGTTGCCTCTCACACAAGCTGTTGTCAATGATAAATGCCCAAAGGTTGGTTAAACTGCATTCCCTAATGCTTCAATGTAAAAATCAATGTCCAGAGCCCACAGTACTGTGCAGATAAAACAGCCTCTCAAATCTGTACTGTGAAAATTATATGAGCCCAGCAATCATAAAAATATGTCTTGATCCTATTTGTAGCTCTCATATGTTGCTGTGGGCCATTCCTGCTTATCCATCCGCATGAACTGCAGAACACTGACTATGCTGAGTAAACAGCAATGATCTGGATGAAGAAACAAAATAATCTTTCAAGTTTCTGATTTTCTTTTTTGCTGCCAGTGCAGTGACTGCTAAAAAGGCAAAGGAAGTTATGCTGAGTTTTGTCAGGAGTGAGTGAGACCTGCAGTTGTGTTATTTAAATGCAAAGGATGTTGGTGGGTGCCTAGCATGAATTCAGAGAGAATGGAGAAGGATGCTGAGCACCTCCTGTCACTGCAGTCTGTTTGAAAATGTGCTCACAAAAGGAGTGGAAAAGCTTTGATTTTCCACAGTGACGAGACCATGGCTGATTATTGTTTCTGGAATTTGCTATACATGTAATGGGTGCCAACAAGTACACTGTGGGAGATTTGCCTTCATACTGTATTGCTGTCTGAATGTAACCATGACAATTGTCTTTTCAATTTTAAACTACAATGCAAAAAACCACTGTCTCCCTATACCCCCATAAATTAAAAGGATAGGTGAGCTTATTTTAATTAATTTTACATTTACCAATTTCTGTCTTTTTATTCCTTTTGAATAATATTTTGCAACCTACGACTTACTGTAAGAGTTTGGGGGATGTTTCACAGTCCTAAGAAAATGCTGAGTATACTTAAAAGCTGTATTAATACATATAATTTCCAAAAACTTCTTTCAGTAGGGAAAACATTCTCTGGGAGCTACATCTTAGTGCCAGCACAAATGCATGGGCATCTTTCTAATGAAAGCTCCTACATACATCTTTTTTTTTCTCCATTCAACAAAACCTTTGAATGAATGAGAAAATTCCTGCATTTGAAGAAGTCTAATTTTCTTCAGCTAATTCCTTCAAGAAGAGAATTTCATAGATATTAATATCTTTGCTTCAAGAGCATACTGAGTTGGTCTGCCATACAATTCTTCTGCCCAAACACTGCAATGAAGGCACACCAGTGGAAGGACAGAAGCCATTCAGTCCTGTCTGTCTTTCGCAAGAATGCAGTTCTTACTGTAATTTCTGTTGTTGGGTTTCTTGGTTTTTTTTTTGGCTAAAATTAGGCTTGACTTGCTCCATCATTGCAGTGTTCCAGAATGGTCTGGGGCACTTCCAATATTGTTTCCTGTATGGGAATAATGAATGTGGATATGATTCAAAAGTACATGGACTAAGGTCTAGTGAGCCTCTGAGAGCTGAAACAGATAGACAGGAAAAATACAGTTTTACAGAAAACCTGCACACGGATTACATTTAAGATTTTCTTCAATAAATAAATAAGCAAGTTTTCAGTAAGCAAACAATGCTTACTAAGAAAAATCAGGATTGTGAATAATAGATATGAGGTAATTTCACATTGTGATTATCAGTCTT
This sequence comes from Cinclus cinclus, assembly GCF_963662255.1. NCBI lineage: Eukaryota > Metazoa > Chordata > Aves > Passeriformes > Cinclidae > Cinclus > Cinclus cinclus. The sequence continues at coordinate 42,069,825 of NC_085050.1, read as the reverse complement.
GGACATGAATTATTTAATAAGATTACAGCTTGTATACTTTGTAATTAGAGGAAAGCTCCAAGTTCACTTCATTCGTTCATCAGTCTCTTTTGATGTGATACAGCATGAATTTCTTTTTGATCTTCAGAAAAGGGGAGGAAATGGCTTTATGTAACAAACTTGAAGAACAGGGCATTTAAATCAGCATATTGAGGCCACTTACCATTCTGATATATGCAGCAGTCTCTTGTCGCTATTATACAATAACTAGAAAAAGACAATGACAAATATGAAAGCCACAGCTCTAAAGAAAGGTGCATGCATTGATTTATTTAGTTTGATTCTGTGAAAAATACTAGCCTATGTGTCCCATTGCATCCCAGCACGTTTATACAGATTTATATTTGACTTTTTATTTTATTTAAAATTTTATTTATGACTACCAAAAATTCACCTCTCTTTGCAGTGAGGGTGCTCCAAATGGCTCTATAAAAATGTTCCTACCAGGGATTTCTTGCCCTAAAATCTGATTTGTGTGTAGTTAGTCCAGTGAAAGGGACTTCTCACACATTTTCAGTTTTACCTTCTATGGGAAGGAAACTTGCACTTTTTTTTTGGTCTAAATTCATCATAAAGTTTAAATCAAAGCTTAGAGATGAACTTTAGATTTCATTGTTACAAACATTCCCTACATTTAATTAAGCTGCAGAAGTATATAGACTTGCTTATAATTTTAAAAGTTACTATAGTAAAAATAAGCAGAAATCAGGGAAATTATACTATTATAACAAATTATGGCCGTTGATATTCCTCTTTTACATACAGAAGCTAAATTTTCACTGAAGTGTACTCATTTACATATGATGTCATTTATGCTTAAGGAATTTTGATAAGTGCTCCTAGCAAAACATTAAGCATGAGCAAAAATTCCTACTAAAACCAGGGGATGCATTTAAAACTGATTTTTATGAAATATGCTGTTCTAGAACCACATGTGGAACTGAAAACAAAGTAGAAGATAGGGAAAACCTTAAGGAAGCAAAGAAACTGAATCTAAATATCTACTCCTAAATCCTCTTGATTGATAACAATAAGACACCTAGAGGTTTGCTAAAATTTAAGTAATTCCTCGTACATTTCTAATATTGGTAATAATCCATTGATTCAAGTAATAACCTTAGTACTGCATTGTTTGCAAAAGGAGTTGGGACTGTAGTAGAAATATTATTGAACTTGCTTCAAAGAGAAGCATAAGAAATTTTTAAAACTGTTTATTTTAATTCAGTTTTCCTCATGTGCCCTAATAAATGTACATGCCTTCTGACCAGCTCCTATCAATCCTCAGTTATTTTGGATCTGGATGTAGGCAGAAAAGTGAACTGAAGGCAGGGGAATGAGTGGAGCTGTTCAAAATCATTAGGCTTTTTTAATATAGGTTTGTAGTCCTACCAGTAATAATGATTCTTTTAACATATGTGTAGTTTTTTCTTCTGTCTGTTGGAAATGCCTTTCTAAAGACTATATATGTCACCATGACATGCAAGAAACCTTGCACTGGGATAGAAAAAATGTTGCTTTAATGAACTGATGTTCCCTGTCGTAAGAGAAGTTTTTCTGATCTCTGTTGCTTGGAAAATTATGATTTATAACTATGTGATTGCTTCCAAATAGAATGCCCTAGTAAAATCAATTTCTTCAGCTTCTTTTACTTATCTTAGTCCATAGAACAAATTAAGAAGTAGTATTAATGTCTTTTTTTTTTAGTTTAGCTTGGCAACTATAATGATTTTAACTATCATTTTAGCTGTGGTTTAAAATAATTAATCAGCATTCCTCATACAGTTTCTCTGTGACACTTTTATCTGACAAAAATATACGTACATCCAAGCAATTCCTTTTTTGCTCTCCTTTCTATCAGAAAAGTTGTATTTCAGTACATTTATGATGGCATTTCTGCTGAGATGAAACAATGTGCCCACACTAGGAATGGAGTTGGCATTTGTAGATGGGGAAGTTACATCTTGAAACACATTGAATTTTTTAAAAAATCTGGCTACTATGAAAATGTCCTTAGTATTAAAGTAAATTGCTTAGAAACTTTGGGAGTAATCAGTTTCTGATTTGAATAACTGAAAAACCCAGCACTTGCATTCTTCCCCTAATGATGAGGTTCCTTATGGCTAATGTTCCTTAAAATTACTGATACCATCCCACTATAATTCATAGAGCAAGACTTTAAGAAGGCCTCCCAATAGGAATTTTAGTCTAATATTAATTTTTCCATTTAAAACATTTGTCAAATCACTTAGATTTCTTTGAAGTGGCTTCTTAGGTACTTTCTAGTTACAGTGGGGATTTTGCAATTTTTTTTCTCACTGTGTAAACATTTATGTTTTTCAAAAAACTATTTAAATAAAGAGCATATTAAAAATACTATACTTGCACAGAAATAAAGTTGTACAAAGAGCAGCTGGGTCATGCCATGAAACAGAAGTGATTGTCTAAAGGGTGTGAAAAGTGACATCCTAGATTTCAGACTGTTGAAGAGAATGCTCAAGAGAACGTTCTTAAATTACTGCAGATTTCTCCCAGCTATTGTTGGGCTGCTTTGAAAACAGGGCAGACAAATTTAAGAGAGATTTAATCACCCTGCACCTCCAACATAAAGCTCTTGGCCCTTCTGCAATACTGTGGAGCTCCAGACCCAGGCAGTGGAATCACCAGACATAGCATAGGAAGTAGATTTCTGTGATTAAAAAACAATTACTGCATAGAACTAGGACATAAAATAGGCTATTAACTAACTAAGCTTCTGATAATGTGATGCTGGACCATCTCCTTAAGTCCCAGGTTTCCATCCCACTCATCTCTCCCATCCCATGCGAAGAATTTTGAGAAGGAAAGTACTCAAGTAGATGCTTACTCTGTGATCTTAGCTAATTACAGAATAAATTAAAAATTACCTACAGAAATGAGTGTCCTTTGCAGCTACAACCACTGATTTATTTCTACTACATTCCAAGAGTATCCATATTATCTCTTAAAGCCTGGGATTTGTCTTATTTAATTCCATCTAAAATATTATTGCTGATGTCACCTGGCTCTTTGGAATATCCTAGTAAAGGCATATGAGAGATGGTTGTGAGCAAGGTGCTATAACCATAGCCAGCATCTTGGCAATTATCCCCATTCACCATCCTGGTTGGTCCTGAGGAGTACTTGAATTTCTTGAGCAATGGTGTTGAAAAAATCCCAGCTGTGGAAGGAAAAGTGTTTTAAATTCAAACCATTATTCAGTACTAGCATCACTGGCATGGAAAAGTTTACACTATAATTGAGAAGATGCTGTTTTACGGGCCTTATAATTTTTAGATTCTCAAAATAAGATCAGTGGTTTGAAAACCAAAAATACAATCTAGTGTTTGAGGTAACCTTTGAGGAGCCATATACTGGTTTCTGAGCTGAATTCAGTCCAGAGTAGACCTATCTGGAGGGTTGAATTTTTTTTATGTCCCTTCTATTTAGAAAAAATTGAAGTTTTTCAGAGCTGATGTGTAGTCAATAAGGTAATTCCAAACAAACAGGCATCTGCATTCCTGTGCAGTTTCACTTCTTCATATTTCCTAAGAGTACATTTGTTTTTAAATGCTTTTATACAGAAAATGGATACCCTCTGTATGTTTTTCTTCCTTCTCAAGCTGATGTATAAAACATGCAAAGTTACAAGGCGGAGAAGTTCCACATATGTTTAATGTTGGCAATAAGGATAAGCTCTTTATTGGATCAAAGATAATTTACATAATTTTCTTCCTCCAATTTTTCCTTAGTGACCCAGTGTAAGCTCTAGAATTCAAGCTGACACCTTTACATTTTGTTCTTCCTCACCATTGCTAGAAGCCAAATTAGAGCACCAGTGACAGCTGTGCAACAAACTCTCTGTTATTCATCTGTTCCCTGACAGCAGATCTAAGTTATTAGGTATAGGACAAAAATCCTCTTGAAGATTCACAAAAATTTAGTTCTAGCTGTGATGCTGTTGCAGGGCAAATGAGATCACAAAACATCAAACAGCTATTTTTATTTCCAGAATCCACATATTCAGAATATGCATAGACACAGATTTGTTTGGGTTTTTTTTAGGAGATCCAATTTTTACCAAATCATCTTGCAGAACAGGACATTTGCTTAAAATTTCTTCAAATATTGCTTTGAGGAATTTTTGCCCTTTCTGCTTGCATTCAGAGTTACAGACAAACATGTCCAAGTTGCTGCATTGTGAAATGGAACCATCTGGCCCATCCAATCTCCCTGATTGTCAATCAGGCTGGCAAGAAAGCAACCCTGCCGGGATGGAGGCTGGGAAGATGCACATTACAGTGACTACCAGGCCAGTGAACGATTGTCATGGGTGTCACTCAAGCTGGGCAGCCTGAGCCTCTTCATCTGGGTATGAGGAGCTATCTGAAGGCCATGGAAGTGTCCTTATGCAGCAAGGTGCAGTGGGGGCTCCCCATGAAAAACAGCAGCACAAGGGACACCAGCTCCAGCCCAGGGCATCAGGCCAGTCTGCAGTGAAGAGGCAGGTCCCAGGTCAAACTGGGAGATCAATCTGCTGGTCAGGATCAGACCCAGTGAGGAAACCTATAATATTAAATTATAAAATAGAAATATAGAAATATATAACAACATAAAAATATTAATAATAGCAACACTTATGTGTTTAGCTAATGGAATGATTTTGCTGAATTCATAGGGAAAGCACCTGAGAGCAAGTTAAAGGACATCTTAAAAATGAGCCAGCTATAAAATGAATACCTGAGGTGCATAATATTGGATTTAGTTAAACTCTTTTCATGTACCAAAATATCCTTATTCTGCAATTCTTTTTAATTTTTTTTTTTGCTTTTGTGTTCCTATTTACTTCTGAAGTACTGTTCACATCCATACACCTCCTAAACATATGTGAATGCACCTTAAGGGAGATGAAATCATGCAGTGTTTTATCCTTGTGTGTTCTGACCATTTATAGTCTCAGCAGATGGAGGTCAAGTTTTTGTAGACGCTTAAAATTAATGGTGGAGCCATGTATTTTTTTTAATAAGGGAATGAAATGGCCACACACATTGGAAATTATGTTTATAGAACTTGTAATTCTTTAGCTTTCTAATTGCTGAATTTTATGCCACTTTTATTTTTGGAACTTTAAATACACTTGAACATTTCTCTAGTTTCTTTTGCTCTTTACTTCTCAATTTTTTTCACTTTTTTTTTCAATAGATGTCTACGTTATTTTCATCATGAATTAATATGGAACTAAGTGCCATGATAACATTGAATATCCCTGTTAAGAGGTTTCACTTATATTCTGAGTACACCTACTGTTTAAATGCCTTTGGTGAGGGCAAACCTCTGGCAAACCACAACTCTGCTTGAGAGAGAGGAGCGTGAAATGCCCATGTGCTACACCACAGCAAGGAGTGGAGGCACTGGGTAAGAGCACTGTCAGGTAGAATACAACCAGCCCCTTAGCATTTTGTGCAGGCTCTGCAGTACTCTTACCTAGCTGTTCCTACATTCAAAGGGTCTGAAACAGTTATGCTTATTAAGTTAAAAGATCAAGCAAAAGCAGTTCAAAGTTTTTGTGTGATTAGAAACTTTGACCTTCTCATATATAAAAACTGAAAAAATAATTATATGAATGAGGCTTTGTCTTGGTTTGAAAGACAAGTATCTGCTAGGGAGGGCAGAGCCTCCCATTGGAATGGAGAATTCAAATCCCCTCCCTCCATATTGGAAAATTAAAGGGGCTTTCAGGCAGAGGTATGGGAATAGGGATAACAGTTCTTTACTAACATGCATAACAAGACAAACAAACAACAATAACTACAGCATTAAAAGTAAAGAGAACTAGGGATCTTGAGGGGCTTTGCTTTACAAAACCTGGGGCAATCTGATTCCAGTGCGGAACTCCGAGAGCACCAAGCTGGAACGGTGGAAAATCCTGGGCTGGTGGGTGAGATGAGAAGCTCTGTCCGTGACAGCTGGAAAAGCAGCGATGTCCTGGCCGGGCAGGTGGGTGCAGGACCACAGCATAGCGAAAAGCCCCAAAGCAGTGCCGAGGGAGCAGCGGCGGTGGGACAGCGGCGGTGGGACAGCGCCGGCCCAGCTCCAGCAGGGCAGGAGGAGGCAGCTCAGAGTTCCGAGGGACACGAGGAGACGATGGCAGATTCCTCAGGACCAGCCCCGGTGGTGACGATGAACTCCTCCTGACACCCTGCTAGTTAGGGTGCTGGCAGCAGTCCAGATGAAGCAGTCTAGTCGAAGCAGTGATCTCGCAGAGAAAGTCTGGTAGCCTTTGTCCTCTGCAAATGATCTAGTTGGTAAGGGCCCAAATCCCACATTATATCCAGGTGAGAATCCTTGGCTCCTCTCTCTGGGCAGAGCATATCACAATGGGATGATATCAATCTATGAGTCCTGCAGTAGGTCCTTGATTGCCCATGAACAGAGATAGCTCCTGGAGGGAGTTATCTATGGGTCATGGCACGGCATTGATGAGCCCATTAACAGTTCATGAAGGTGGTGACAGAATAGATTTTGGGCACATCCTGGATTGTGTGTAACCTAGGACAGTCTTAAAAGTGTGAAATTGATATTGAAAGCACTAATTTGATAAACTAACACTTTGACAACATTAAAGATGTTGGGTTTTTTTTAAAAAAAATAATATATGTTCAGTTGTCACCATAATAGTTTGCCACAGACCGTTCTCTGCAAAGATGGCAGAGAGAAATCTTTCAACAGCAGTCTAGATACAAAACGTGCTTTACAGAGCTCTTCATCCATCTGTGAATTGAATAAAAGAAGCAAGAAGTGGGTAGGAGACAATAATACTAAGGACTTATGACAGGCACTTTTGATGCATAATTGCTGGATAGTTATTTTCTCTGTCCAACAGTAAAAACTTCTGAAAGTAAAATATTTCTTCCTCTTAGACAGGCAGACTGGTTTTTTTTCAACCCATGTTGCAGTGGATCTGCTCTGAATCATCAATCCTATGCTGGGAAATGAAAGAGACAAATAAACTAGAGATTAAAGGTATTTTATTACCGGTACCTGTATTTGTTATTCCTGAAGCTATAGTGTATCCACCCTAGCATGTTTTCTGAGGAAGGACAGCAAGGTATCCAGTATTCAGTGCTTTCTGACAAATCAAGGAAAGTTTGAAATGGTGCCTTCAAACTTGAAATTAGGAATATATAACCATTGCATTTTGGGGTCATTCAAAGGCTGCTTTTAGCAGTGAGCATGATGAATTCCTAGCAAGCACTGAAGTGCATTCTCTATAGTTGTTAACTATCAAGACTAATATGTGCTGAATGCCATAGACAGGTAGAGAAATTAGAAAGGCTTCATAAAATCAGGCCTGCTCTCCTAAATTAAAACTAGCCTGTCACTCCTTCTAAGTGAAGCTTGCAAGTTCCCAGGCAAAAGCAATCTTGATATGAAAGGTTCTTTAACGCAACAACCTATTCCTGAGTGAAAAACACCTGTACCTGGGTAAACAATGGCTCTGTCCCATGAAAATCAGTGAAGCAAATATGTATATAATTCCAGAATAGAGAGATTTGATAGACAAGTAAAATAACTTTTACTAACCAATAAAGTCTTGCTAATAAAGGCAAGAAAGTTATTAACCAATTAAAGTTGCACACAAGCTCTGTAAAAGCTGTATACAATGAGTTGTGTGAATAAAGAATTGGGTTTTCTGCATGAAGAAAGTGGAGTCTCGGCTGATTTATTACAACACTGAACAGGACAAGGACATTAATTCTTTTATCTTTTTATATTCAGTTGAATAGTGAAAGAGATTTTTTATGTATTGAAAAGCTGAGAAAAATTAAGAGGGTTAGGTGCACTCTGTGTGTGCATGTTACTCTGATATCAGCACCGCCTTCAAGAATTAAAGAATTCTGTATGCCATTATTTTTTTTTAATAGTCTAAGTTGCTGGGTGTGTTCACCCTTAATTTCCAGATATTTGGAATGGGAAGACTCTAGTGGGAATTCTGTAAGGCTGAAAAGGAACTTCCATGATATATGTTTATTTTCGAACACTCATAACTTTCTATGGGATTCTTTGAGAAGAAACTTGGAATTAAGTCCCAAGGCAGCTCATGAAGGTTGATAGCAAGGCTGATGTACACAAGCATATTTTCAAAGAGACAGAAAAAGAGGTGTTTACAGTCCCTGTTTGGTATTTGGAACACTGGAGAGCACCGCTAAACAATTCTGGTGTACATACTCATTTTTAGTATACTCTAAAGTTTGTCCTTTTATGTGGCTCTTTATACTTGCTTTGTAACATTTGCAGCATGCTATTTCTTTGCATAGACAAAAAGAGTGTATTTAAAGATGTTTCCTCTTAAAGCGTAAATGTAAATATAATTTAGAAATGCCCATTTATTTCATTAGTAAAATCTTTGGTGAGGCATGACGCAATGTGTATTCTCATACAAATAACTTAAAATTCCATTAAGAGCTTGAATTCCTCCTTCTGCCAGTAGACTGTGGACTACCTGCATGTTCAACAAATTTTTCTTGAGTTTACTGTTTTATCTATGATCTGTGCGCTGGCTGCATGTGTTGGTTCTATACTGTACTTCATGTAGAATTGTCAGGGACTCAGGCTGTCTTCCAGTCAGGCACAATGGCTTTATGGTTGATTTACAAAACTGACCTTGTTTAAAAGTGCACCATTAGAAGAGAGCAACAGAAGGATCATCCCACACTTCTGGGAGTCTACAGCATGCTATTTTTGGCCCAGGAATGTGCTGGAGGCTGAAAAATAAGAGATCTGAAATCTCCCCTGACTGTCAAAGATAATTTATTACTAACTCAAGGTGGTGACTAAAGCAGTACCAGATCACTTAGAAGGCCTCTGGTGCTGCCAGGGAAATGGAATTAGTGGTTTTAGCAATTAAGGCATCAGACTCATAGAGAAGTGATGTGATTTATACTGGAAATTTGTTGCCAAAAGTTACATTTCCAGCAAAAACTTCTAATCCAGGGCTACTTTCTCTTAATGTGCTTCCTCTTACATGAATTTGTCAAATTTTTAAGTAACTATTTATTAGGAAAGAATAAGTGAAGTGTAACACATTCTGGGGGGCAGTGAGATCTGATGGATGCCCCAGGGGCTCAGATTTTTAGACGAGTGGACTTTGGTCTCCTCAGTGACACTTGTTTGTTGTACAGCTTTGGTCTTGCTATGTCTTGCTAGCAACTTTGTAGCAACATGTCCAGGAGGCACTCTGATAATACCTGTATTATAAAGAATGCTGACCTGAGAATAGAGCTTTCAGTCTATTTTTTTCCATTTTCAGTTGGTTCCTTACGCTAGTTTATGTTTTATTATCATACAATATTTTAATATATATTAACTCCCATTCTGTATGGTGAGGAAGTCATTACTTCTGCTTGATACAGTAATATACTTTTCAAGTGAAGTCAAAAGAGTCATGTATGGAGTCCTGCAAAGACTAGGAATAATTAATGGTGCACAACAATCAGGTATTTGTGCCACACAACTGAGCATGAATGAACAGTGGAGAGCAGACACTTTCACTTCCTCATAAATTGACCACTTCTTGTGAAATTTAAAAATCAGATTGAAATGCTGTGAGAAAAATGGGATCCATTTGGTATGTCCATCAATCTTTTCTGTAGTATCTCTAGATGACTGACTGTGGAGTCATTCATAGAGAAACAGATAAATTAGTTGCCTAGACTTTGGGAAACTTAACCTTGAATGTATTGCTTTTGCCTGTGGTAATATCCTTTTAGTAACAATATAGTTCTTCCCTGTGGTTTCTGCTGACTTCAACTTAATTTTATGCTGGTCCTTCTAATCTTTGCTCCTGTTCTGTCTTTACTCCTTTACTTTCTGCCTTTCCTTCTTTTTCCCCTAAGAATCTCCTACTCCCTAAGAGTCATTATTCACCAGGCTTGGATATTCTTTCACTTCTCCTTTTCAAGAGAAAATCAGTTTGAAAATAAATTGCCTGCCTTTCATCTGTGGATGAATTAGGTGGTTAAGTTCTTAATTGCAATGTCATGCTTGTTCTGTACTTAGTGCATGATCACAAAGATAACACTTGCACATTAGTATAAATGAGTAGAAGGATTTAATAAACTCTGAAGAAATTGATACTGTTGCCTTCTGAAAGATTAGAATATTTGTGCTGGGATTTCAGTCACACTGTCATATAGCAAAAGTAGCAGAAAGATACTGAACTGGGCAAAATTACTTAAGGAGGCCAGGCAGCCAATAATAGGGGGATTTTGGTCTCACAGTCATGTCTTTTTCAAATAACTTTAATTTCAACTGCTCTGTTGAATATTCACCATTTTCTCCTGTTAATTTATATGAAAATTATCTAGGCTGTTCCATTTTTTATTCAGCACCACAAAAGTATCTAGTACTGAGCTCTTATTAACTCTCTAGCTATAAAACTAACAAGCAATTAAAATTAATATGTTGTCATATATATTTTAGGGGTACATTTCTGCCATTAGTTTGATCATGATTATGATACGTTTTTCACTTAGAAGTAGTAAATGATTTTTAGAGATATCCTATAATTATGAATTACTAAAAGAGCATATAGAATGGTGAAAGAACAAGCTCCATTAATTTAGAGCTATATTTAATCTGCTAAGACCCCTACCATCACATCACATTAATCAATAAGCTATTTATAAAAACCTAAAAAATTTTTATGTCACATTTTAGAACAATATTCATATTTGTCATTCCATTAGGTACGTGCATAAAGAAAGTAACAACCTCTACATCAGCCTGATATAAATCTGAGAAAGTAGCTTTTTTAGAGAGCCACAGATCCTGAACAATTTTAGGTATGTTTAACTCTCTTTCAAACAGAGATCTTTTCTAATTCTGTTTTAGTACAGTAGTTTTATTTTTAAATAATGTACACTTGGAACAGCCATATGCAATTTTGTTTTTTTTTTTGTGGATTTCAAAAGATGATTTTTCTCCCCTTGATCTCTTTAAATAAAGACTTAAAAATGAAAGGAAAATGGAGAGATGGGTTTCAAGGAATAAAATACTGAAATGTCACTAAGCAGAAATTAGGCAGCTATTCACTCACTTGGAAAGAGCACTGGTGCAAGATTTTCTGTTGATTTGCATTTACCATTAAATAATAATTACTGATGGGTAAGTAGATGAAATACTTTGCTTTTATGAATAGCTACATGTGTTAGCAATAAGCCCAGATGTTATTGCATAACTCCATCATTCAGGTCCTTGTTAAATGATAAAAAAGAGAATCACTGGAGCATTGAAATATTCTTTTTTAGTCTAACAATGAAAGACAAAATTCAAATGGAGAGCTATTATTAACTTGTGAACTTTCTTACCCTAAATTAAGCAATGATTTCTGACCATCAACCAGAGCTGGATTAATGCAAGGGGAATCATTTTGGTGACAGAAAGCTAACAAGCAATCTCCTGTATCATGTATCTATTTACTATTACCCTTATCCTTCTACCACTGGAAAATATGACCAAAATGAAAAAAAAAAAAAATGAAACTACAGGGATTTTTATTGATGGGTTTTGCTTCTCAATGTGGCTAATAGCCAACACATGTGGGAGAACCTAGTAACTAGATTTTCTGGACACTTAGGGTTGACCAATACATTCAGTTGATCTTTAGTTCTGTATGCATTAGAGCTGAACAAATAATTCCTTTTTTTGCCTCTAAATTCTGCAAAGATAATTTTCTTTCTTTGGAATTGTGCAATGGCCCCTAAATATTTTCAGAGGAAAACAAACCAAAAAAACAAAAAACAACTTCCTGGTGCCAATTTTTTCTCCACAATATATTGTAAGATGGTATTTTTCTAAGTATTACCTTATTTTGTGTTCTCTGTAGTAGGTTCAGGTATGTGTTCAAGAGCTTTAGTTTATTCAGTTTAATATGATTAATATTTAGTTTTTCTATTCTGTTACTGTAATTGATTCTGAACTGTGCAAATAAATTGCAAGGCAGTTTTTCTGATGATGTGTCTGCAGCCTTATAAGTAACTCTTTTATTCACTTTATAGTTTTTTTCTAGAGGAGGAAACTCTTGACCATAGGATAATTTGATTTATATTAGTTTGGATATATTTTTGAGTGTCTAATTCTTCTGAATGTTGGTATCAATTCATCTGGCAGCCCCATTTTCCTTGAAAGAGGTGTAAAAAACAAATAATGTATTTTTTAACTTTTAGCTTTAGCACCACATATATTATTCCTTTAATATTTTTTTTGTTTTCATTTGCCTCAGCATAGATTTCAAAATGCAATTATTTTCATATTAAAATACAGTGACCTTCTAACTTCTGGGAATTTCCATTTGTAGTTTGTTCTTACAATGATAAAACCTCTGTAGAACCTGGGTAGAAGAGGATGGATTGAAATGGCAAGACAACCTGTAGGCATAGGGTGGAATGCTCTCCGTAAATAATTTTGTCAGTCAAAGACCTCTTTAATGTTTAGAGATATGGGATCTCAGAGAAAGGCAGGCGTGGGAGAACTGACAAGCAGGTGTATATTGCCAGCAGCTCTTGCACATAAAAATGTTAACATTCAGCTTTTGGTCAATGAGTCTCTCTCTTGATTTCTTCCTCCTTTTCTCTGAATTAGTCTAGGTAGAACAGTCTCACAAAGAAAGAACAGGCATTACATACTGAAAAGAGAAGAAGAAAATTATAACTGTCAAATGCACATATAAATTTGGTGAATGTTCTTATCAGAAAGGATATGAAATTGCAGCATTCCTTCACAGATATGTAACTTTCTTTTCGAGGCTCTACTGATGTGTGAATTTAATTTTTCCTCCTTTATGTAACACTTGGAAGATGGCCTCTAAGTACTTCTCAGAGCAGAGAAAAACATTATCTCCCAGTGTTAGGTTAGTGTTCTCACTCTTGAACCATGGAATCCATTTTCCTTCTTTGGGACTGATTTTATTTTACTTTGGTGCACTACAAAGATGTGGTAAATAAACCTCATTTATATCTAGCTCAGTGTTTAAGATTTTACTGTTCACAGATTATATGAATTTGAACCCAGTCAGCTAAGCTAAGGCACATTCCAAGGAATGTTCTCTGATCAGTAACTCTTCTGGACAAGGTGAGGCTGATTCCAGGGGATATTGGTGTACAAGCAACGATAGGTATATTGCCATATTTCCTGGTGCTATTTATTAAAAGTGAACTGGTGGGCTTCCAAAGACTTCAGAAATACAGTACTCAGTTGCAGTCCTTAATACTAATCCTAAGTAATAAATGTTAATTAATCATTAAATTCTTACTTCCTGGAAAGATAAAATCAGTTTGGAGAATGCACAGGGAAAAATTGTCTGATGGAAATGCAACATTTCCTTAAATTCAAGCCAGCTCCTCTGCTGCATGCCTAATTTCTTATAATGAAAGCTTGAAAGTCCAATGATTACTGTGGCAGTAAAGAACTTTAAATACACATGTGATTTATTTCAATCAAAACCTTAGGAGTTTGAAACAATCTGAGGAAAGTTAAAGAAAGAATGGTCTCAGAAAAAAAAATATCATTTCCATTCCCAGCTGCTCATCAAGCTGCATCAGTATGTTACTGTTATGCTTTCAAACTGATTACCTGGTACCATCCAGGTAAATTACTTACGTGGAAAAAGGGAAAAAAAAAAAGGTATTTCAATCTAAATTGTTTCACTTTATATGTTGAATGTTATGTAGAGCATTATATGATAGTTTCCTCAGTGTGTAGGTGGACCAGAGAGCTGTACAATGAGATGCTCTCTACTTTTTCACCATTCACTGTCATGCCTATCTAAGAGGGAAATGGCCTTGCAGAAGAAAATTGGAGCATAGCTGTGCTGGAAGAAATAATCTACTTCCTCTGTACTTACTTTGGTGTGGACTGATTTTGATTTTAAATCCAGGTAAATATTGCCTCAGGACATATGTGGGGCCAGAATGGCTGGATGAGAAGGTAACCAACTTCACAGCACTGAAACAGCTCAAGTTTTGACAAGTGTTGCCACAATGCTGGGTGATACGCCATGGACACATGAAGGACTACACAGATCTGTAGCTGTGGAACATGATGAGGCAGCAGGGCCACTAGAAAAAATGCTTTATTTCGAATCAGATGGGTCCTTCCATTTCATGCCCATGAGGACTCTTCCCTTTCCTCAGCTGTCCAACATGTGCTGACATTTTTACTCAGTCACAGGTGTTGGTGGCTACGGAAATGATGGGTGATTCTGGGATGGCCAGTTATAAGACTCCTGTTCCAATACAGAATAGATAGACATAATGGCAGTTCAGTCTAACTGCTTTGTCAAATCCTAAACGAATTTGATTTGTTCATTGTATTGGCTCTTTCTGTCCTCCACAGTAGACTGCAATGTTGACAGATTCATGCTTGCTCTGGTCCATGCATCAGGCAAAATAAAGACAAGCAAAATGTGGCTCAAGGTTCTCATTCTTGGAAGTTTACTTGAGTAATTCTGAGCTACATTTGCATCTATACTGTGGACCAACCCTAAAAGAAGGTCAAGAAAAAGTATTATTTGAGTATGGTCTGCAGTGGAGAGAAAATTTCTATTCCACAAAAACACAGAGAACAGAGGGTGTCAAAAGGGTTGAGTAATTCTGTTGCAGATGTATGGAGAATATAGGACCTACGGCACTTGAACTGAAGGCCTCACAAAGGAACAAGCAGCCAATCAAAACAGTGCAGAATAATAGACACATATTCTGACTGAGGTATTAAGTCTTTTTTGCTCTGATTTTACTTTAAAAAAGAGGTTGCAGGAGCTCAGCATACTTGACAGGTAATCAATTAATTATTTCATGTTGGTAGACAAGAAGTACAACATGATCCTTGTTGAAGATAATGTACTTTGTTTTGTGTGCTTAAACAAGAGTGGTTTGATGATGACGCAGGGAAATATCAGCATATGTGGTTCCATCTGGGTATTTCACTCTGATCCTCATATGTGGGTCTGTGGCAACTATATTTATTTTTTTAAATTATGTAAGTGGTGAATTATACTGTTGAAAAGATTGCATTCATGAACTGAATGTTTGTTGTCTCCCATGATCTTTGTAGGACAGAAAAAAAAATATTCTGTTCCCACCTCTGTTTATAAAGTAGGTATGCTGCAGATAACTGTTAAAAACTACGTAAAACAGTGCATGGTTCAGGGCATGGTTTAGAAGTGTCAGAGAGATAGGACCTGGAGAAAGAACAAAAAGTAGACTTCTGTTACTGGTTGATGCCCTGGCCAGGAAAGTAGGATACCTTTCAGCTGTATCTTTACTTAACTGCTGAATAAATTAGTTTGCTGGGCATAGAAATAACAGAAGAGCTAACTAGTTCTCCTAAGCTCTTCATTTGAAAGCAAATTATGAGTAGTTTTGTCTGCAGGTATCTGTGCCCTGTAGCTATAGAGGCTTTTATGACTGTATAAAACTCTGATAAAGGGCTGTTTTTTGTTGTTTTTTCTCACTTACCTGGCTGGCTTGAGAAGACTTCTGATATTCTTTTCGGTACTTGTAATTACAAACTGATGATGCTAGCCATCAGTACTGGCAGCAGAGAGGTCATTACTAGTCAATGTTGCATCACTACCATAACACTGAGTGGATGTGTCCAAGAGCCCTTTAGACTTGAGACCTTTAGCCCTTTAGACCTTTAGACTCACTTTTACTAAGTGCCCTTCATTCATTCTGTCAAATTCTTTCCTCTTCTGATCTTACATGGTCAGGAAGAGATAAGGAAAATTACACAAATTGTTGTGACACTTACAGAAATATAGACTTTTTCAGAGTCAAAAACAGAATCAAGTCCTGCAAATGTTGACTGAGAAAACAAACTGCATGAGACAAATTAGGTGTATTGATAATGCTTTCCACTCTAAGACACTAGGGTCTGCGCTCAAACAATGGTATAGCTGGGCCATGACTGAGAAGGGTGTTGTCAAAAAGACATCTCCACCTGACATTTAAGTAGTTTCTAGCTATTCTGTTAGGTGACTAGATTTATGAAATTTGCATGTTATTCTTATGGTACAGACCTCCACTCACAGGAGAAAACCAGAAGATTACACTGCTTGTTTTCAGAAGTGGTTCTTTCTGATTCACGCTGAAAGGTGACCATCTTGACATTTCTGAGTGGTAGCATAAGGAGCATAGGAATATTTTACTGTGCTTTAGCAGTAGACAGATGGAGGCAGGATTTTGAGCCTTAAGTTGCTAGACATGTCCTCCAGACAGCTTCCAAACTACTGAATGTTCTTGAATGTTAATACTTGCTGTTTGACTTTTGTTGGCAAATACAAACGGCATATATGTCCATTCTGTGACTCTACATTCAAAAGGGCTGATATGTCCCTCTCAAAAAAGGAATAGCCTTTAGCTTGAACCATTATTGACTGAATTTGGTAGGAATCCAGAATCTGATATAAGGCACTGTAAATCTAAAAGCAGTATCATTTATCACTTGTTATCATGAAATAACTAGGTTAGTAATTCAGCTATTGAACTGTAACTCAGACCAGAAGGGAGATCAATAAAATACATAAAAATTTCCAAGCCTTGCCAAAAATGTAAAAACTGTGGCAGCTGACCTGAACAATGCAGAATATTGCCCTCTTATTAAGACTGATACTTGTGTTATCTTCTAAATGTGATTTAACCATATGAAGACCTAGAACACCCTTTGAGCATGAACCTCTGTGGAGCACTAATAGCGTAGAAAAAAGCCCTGCATAACATCTATCTAAAATAATAGCTAAGGAACAAAGTCTTAGTGAATGTCTTAAGAGCAAGATAATACATTAATACAAAACTGAATTGTATGTCTTACATTTTTTTTTGCATTGAGCACCTGTAAACTTAAGATGAAGATAAACCTAAAAAAAGAGAAAAAGACAGTAACTGGACAAAACACATTTTTCTAGCATTGTTGCAGTTTTTAAACAATAACTATAATTTCAAAGTTTAGTCTGCTGTATTAAGAGGGTGCCCTGTGTAAATCTCAAAGGTGAGAGAACTTATTCAGTTGAAGACGTTTCTTTTTGCCATCTACAGTCATACAATTGAGAGTGCCTGTACAGTGGAGGAGGCAGGGAGTTACTTTTCATCTCTTAATTAGTTCAAGCTGTTTCATGAAACCAAACCCATGTTCAGAGTGTAAACAACATTTTGGTTTTCCCTATGACGTGACTTCCTAATTTAAAAAAGAAACAAGACAACAAAAACCCAAAACCCCAGACTCTTCTAAGGATATCTTTTTTCATTGGCAGTATTATAAAACTGAACAGGTTTTAGAACTAATTTACATCCTAGTTAAAATATTTTGGTCAAGAACGTCTTTTTTTTGGACAGAATTTGACACAAGCTATGAACAGTTGCTAAATTTTGCTAAGAACAGAATTAGGTATTAATATTCCTCCTGAATTAATTGTAAATTTAGGGACTATTTCTGTACTGTGTTAGAGGGGACTTTTGGAACATGCATGTTTTTTAGCATTATTCAACTGAAGTGTATCAGCATACTTGAACATTCTTCTTTCTTTCCTTACGAAGCAATATTTAAAACATTGGTTTTCTCTCAGAGCTTGGTAATGCAGTATTTTGCCTTTGCATGAATAACCTTTCTTTCTTAGACTGGAGGAACAAGTGCCTGTGTCCACTAAACAAGTTCATTATTTTGCTTTCTTTAATAATTCTTTAAGCACTAAATATATATGGAAAAGTACAGGAAAACCACAATTACATACAGCATTCCAACTGCCAAAGTAGCAACACGTGGAAAAAATCAGAAGTGGCAGTCTTGGAATAATAAAAGGAACAGTTAGAACTGTGAAAAATCCACCCATCAGAAATGTATCTCCAAAGTTTAAGAACGAATTTATCAGACTTGCATTGGGAAAGTGAGCTGGGCAAAAAAATCAGGGGATGGAAATGGGCTCAGTAGTGTAGGAAGGTTTGGAGAGTTGTGAAGTTATCTTGATTAGGAAAGTTAAAATAGGAAGTGCAACATACATCCAAGCTCTAGGCAAGAGAAGGACTGGAAATGCAAGAATAGTTATTCAAATGGCAAAGTATGATGAAGAAGCAAAGGCATTAAGTGGTGATGATATTTTGGCAGCTAAGCTCATGATCAAATTTCTTGATGTATTGCTAAGGATTGCCAGTGTTTGAGCATTTTTTTCCAGTCCAAAATCCAATTATGGCCTTTCCAATTGATAATTTCAGCCCATTCCTTTTCTTGCTTTAATTTCCTTTCAGAGTATGAGGAAAGAAGCACAAACCTGAATAATACAGGACTTCAGCTCTGAACTTAAATTTCAGGGAGTTTTGTTTTTTATCTTTTTTTGAGGAAATTCCTGTGAAAGGAATGGACAGGAGAAAGTAAAGGTCCTTATATAATTTTCTGCTCACATATTATTAGCAACAACATCCTTAGAGGAGGCAAGGGTCAGATGCTGACATTCTTCCAGAAGCCCTTTAGCCCTGACTTCTCAGAAGGAGAGCTCAGGCAACTGTAGGAAGACCCTAGAGCTCTCTTTTCTTTGCTCTGTGATTCAAAGCTTCCCCTTCCTTCTAACTGCTTCCTCAAAGTTTTTTTTTCAGAGACAAAATACATGGAACTTAGGAAATGAGGGAAAAGACTTTTTACCTTGCTCACCCTTCTTTCCATGAGAAACAGAAATCTGATGTGACCCTAGAATAGCCCTGGGAATGGATTTATTCATTAAAAGTAAACTCAATTAAGTCACAAGTTAGAAAAATACTTGCTATATGCAATTTTTCATTATGTATAATTAGGCAATGGTGGGTAAAAAAGAAAGGCTTACCTATATTTAGGATACAAATACAGATCCTTTTCAGTAATGAAAAATAGAGATTACATAAGAGATGGAGATATTCTGCATGTGAAATATATATATATAGATATTGGCTTATTGATGGCAATTCCATAATTTTAATAGAATATATGATGGCTGGACATGTAATATCAGAACTGTTGATGTGTAACCAAAATAAATTACTTTTGTAGGTCTCAGAATTAAAATGCAAATAAGCACCTAACAATGCAATTTTGGATTTTAAAATATTAGAAAGATGAAAAATGAATATGTGTTGGCATAATTAATTCAAGAAATTAACTTCAGTTTGGCAAAAAGCCACAGAGACTGTAACTTCTTGCAAGTACAGGTTTATGAAGAAAATTTATTTCTTGTCCTCATTATTTGCAGGAAAGATGTTGAAAGAACAACAATACTTATAGTGTTTTTATTAATATACTCTACATTTTTAGTTTTTAGTTTTAAAAAATACCTATGAATTAAAAGAGATATTGTTAAAAATAATATGATTTTACCTTTCTTATTGATCATATGGGAGAGCAGAACCCTGTTGGTAAAGTAGGAGGTATTTTAGACAGTCTGTTGAAGAATCCACAGACTGATCAAGGAAGCCTTAAAAGAGATTTGGCAGTCAGGTTGTGCATGCAGAATTTATGGGATCCCTTCTGCTCCCCTCACCAGTGGGAAGGAGGTGTCTACAGATTTCCAATACATCTTGGAAATCGTGAGCTGAGCTGCAGTGTCTTGCTCAGAGTCAGAAGGATCAGACTGCAACGCATTTCTCAGTCAAATGGAACGGCAGTCCTTTGATTTCACTGAACTGCCTAGTTCCCAGATGTTTATTAGCACAGTTGTTATTTAATATGTTAATCCAATATTTATGAAAGGCAAAGCAAAGAGGCTCAAACCGAACAGGAGGAGCAAATGGAGAGTTTGCCATGGCACTGGACCGTGCTTGGGCAGCACAGCCCTGCACATGTGGGAGAACAGAGGCACAGGGCTGTGGCTCCTGCAGGGTGAACTGCGCTAGAAACCCTGGCACCGCTTCGACACATCCCCTCTGAGGCATACCTGGAACTTGGGTTTGGTTGGGTACACGAATCCGCCAGCCTGAAACAGAAGGAATGTGCTCAAGTGTTTAGTGAAGGAGACAAAAAGTGGGCTTTGAGGCAAAAGTGGTGTTTTCTCCCCATTTTCTGCGTTTGGTTTGCTGTCCTCCTCTCAGATCATACTTACTGAGGGCTTAGTAATGTTACAACCATAGCTGGTATCACAGTCTCGGGATCTCTGGAGTAGGAGAGCCAGGAATTGAACATCTTTTTGTGCTTCATTGTAAAAGCTGCCAAGATATTGCTGCTTTTCACCTGGGAAAGACATTTCTAGTCTTTCTCTGTCCTCTGCCTATACTATAAGATCTCACTACTTGCAGTTTTTATTTTTAACCTAAGTCTTATCATAAGGTAGCTCATTACTGTCTATATCTTCTGACTGTTATCTATTAAAAATATTTTAAATTTTGGGACATGACTTTTAAAATTTATAGCAATTGTATATATGTGCACCTGTGCATTCTTGTTTGTTAAAATTAATGTAAAACTTTATTCACACATAAAGCTCTGTCTCTTGTGTTCAGAGAACCCAAATTCAGCAATGTCAGGAAAATGCTGAGAGAAAATGCAGTTTTTAATAGCTCTGTCAGTGATTGCATTGTAATAAAATTCACTTTCATCCTTATAAATAAACATTAAATATATGCTTACGACAAAAAGTAATGACAGAATAAAGTCAACTTCTATAATTGAGAGATGTGTTTCAACTACAGACAAACCGAAAAAAACTTTAATCAATACAATCACAAGGAATTTGAAAGAGGATAATTATAAATAAGCAGAAAATGCCAGGGCTCATCCTATTATTTTTCTTGCTTCAGATTAGGTATGAATCAGATGACTGCACAATAAAACTGTATCTCAGGGGCTGTTCCAAATGCACTACATTTATATTGCAGCATTAGATAGCATTTAGTTTCTCAAGCTAATGAACTCCAGTGAGCCCCCTGTTTCTCTAACAGGATCAGATGTATTAGCCATAATCACTGCAAACTAAAGCCATTTCTGGGCATCTGAGTAAAGAACAACCTTCTTTTGAAAAATAATAAATACAGTAAAATTATTTTTATTTAAAAAAATGAGTGAAGGTTGCTTAACCATCATGAAGTTCGTCATCTATACTTAGTGTTTAAGAGTGGATTATACACTACCAAGTCACCCACAGCTAATTTCATGACCCTTTTCTGCCCCCATTGAAAAACCATGTTAAATCAATAGAGTCACACTAGGGTAAATGATGTCGTATTAAGATTGATTCAGACTTCAGTGCTATAGGGAAAATTACTGTGGTGTTTAATAATCTATTTGGAATAGGGTCAAAGTTATGCTTTTCTTGATGCCAACTTTTACTGTATCTAATTTACATAACCTATGGCTCTGCACTGCATAATGGGACCTTCCACATTGCTTCCCTCAAGTAGCAGCAAAACCCAGACACAGATAGAAGGTCTGGCAACAGCTGCTGTTCCAGTCACATACACATTTTTTCCATAATGCATTTCCTTGGTGTTCATCACTGCAGTGTCTGAACATGGTACATCACATGAAAAAACTAATTTTTACAGGCAAGATAAGAAAACAGTAATTCAACCTGAGGTGGGGAGCACTGGAGGGCTGCCAGACAAGCTGTCTCCTGCTCTGGGCTGTGCACAGCCTGAGAGTACATCCCACCTCATAGCGAAGTCAGCACACTTTGAGGAAGGAAGAATTATTGGCAGAACTTCTCAGATTTAATTGCTGTCAGTGTCAAGTATGTTGCTGAAAGACTCTGTGATTTTGTAGCTCAGGAGAGGCGTGAGAAGAGGAAGCACTCAAAATTAATGCAACTTTTCACAAAGTGAGGCTTCACAAAACTGAGAAAAAGATTTGGTCTTTGAAGATAGCGCAAGACTGATGCTAACCAATTTTATGAAATTGTGTGTAGGAGCTGTGTGGGAGAACATGAAACATTTCAGTGAAGTGTGGTCATTTCAATCTTGGGAACTAGCTAATCTTGGAATAAGGATGTTTAAGGGTAAATGAATTTTAATAGTTTTGGGCAAGTATTTCAATAGTTCACTAGAAAGCTCCAGGTAAGATAATATTCAATAGGGTTTTTTAAAAAAAATATTAAAAATACCTTCTGAATTATGTCACATCTATTTCCAAGGTCTCTTACTTTGTCTAAAATATGTTTTAAAATCATGACCAGATTAAAATTAAATCATACGTAACTCATACAGATGCAAGATAAAGCTTTTGAACCTTTTACAAGATTTGGTCACACTTTCAGAATATTCCAAGTCAACTACAAACTATCCCTGCAACACACAGGCTCCAGAGATACCTTTTGTTCCCAATGTGCTCTTTCAGCCCCCTTCCCTGGACACCCAAAGGCATTTCAGTTTTGACATAGTTGTGAATCTTCTTTTCTTCCCCACAGTACAGGACAGAAGCCAGGGTTCACAAAGAAAAAGGGACACAGCCAGATGGCAGCCTGCAGCTTTTTCTGGGTCCTACATACACAGTTTGTTCTGAAACACTGTTTCAGCATTTAATAATGAAGAGTAATAAATTGCATAAAATAAATTATAAAGCCTAGATCCTGGAGCCCAACTCTCCTGTTCTTTTAAATCAGTATCAAGTCAACAGTCTTGATGCATTTTATCAGCCCAGAGTAACCTGAAGTTTTTTCAGTGTTAGATTGTCAGCAGGGGACAAAAGCAGTACCATTCAAGTCTCCGAGTAGCCTTTTGCCAAGAGGTGAGACAACTTAGCAAGAAGACAGATATGCACTTAAACTCTCTTAAGACAAGTCAACCTGAATGTCCTGGTTCTGGGTTTAAAGATGTGGCATGGCTAATGAATCCTTTTATAAAATTGCTGCTTACTTCTTCATCGTGCATTAAAAAGACAGAATTACATTTTCTCTTTCGTTTTTGTTAAACAAAAGGTGTGCTGCTATATTCATAACACTGAGCTGTTACTTTCTTGCTTTGGGAGTAATATCGTGTGGGCCAAAGCTCAAAAATAGGGTTGGATTTATTAAACATACATTTCACTGTTTGCCTTAGTAGTGGAACACTAGCATGGGTAGATTTTTTTCCTAACTTACACAATATACCATGTATTCAGAATTAATAATTTTTTTATTTCACAGTTCTTAGCTGCAGACAAAATAATATGAGCTGGAGTCAGGCTTGGTGCATTTCCACTGATTAAAAATGTTATGGTCTATATGTAAATCAGACACCTATGAACCAAATAATTCAAAAATTCATTATGGAAAAAAAAGAATCAGAGAAAGGAGTAAAATTAAGGCTTCCAGAAAGAAGGAATTTTCTTTTTCAAGTATTAAAAAAAGTTAAGTGTTATCACAGATAATTCTGATGATTCTCCATCTATCAGGGTTGAACATTTTCCTACTGCACTACTAGTGATTCCCCTAGTTAACTGGAAGAAAATTTAAAAAAAATATATATATCCAGTAAAGAACTTGGATTCACTATTTTTACAACTCTTTGTCCTAAATTTTCTCTTTGCTGCTTTTCACTTGATGCTTTTATGCTCTCCATTAATGAGCTAAATAATGCATTTCCTTATTTCTTTCCAGAAGCAGAGCTTCAGTGTTTCTTCTGAAAACCCATCTCTTCCATCTCAGATAAAGTTCTGAGCTGCAATAATTATTCTAAACCTCTCTCGATACACAGATTTTTTTCAATAACTGATTTGAGGAGACAAACATAGTCATTTATATAATTTTTACTGACAGAAGAATTACAAGTTGAATCTCTTTTAGATAGACCATGATCTCTCTGGTCCTTGTAAGCTAGTTCTAGTTTGCTATACTAAACAACTCTGCAAACGACTTTGTTGTATTTACTCATTGAAAACACCATATTCTTCTGCTGAGTAGACCATTAAAAACCTTACTGTCCTAGGTCTGCAGACAGAGTTGTCTGAAAGCAGATGGTGTGACTTTCAGCATAGCTGGGCAGTGCCTACAGCACTGAGGCAAAACCATATCACTCTGTTACTGACCTGCTCTTCCAGGGAGTGGAAAAAATATTCAGTGGTTATGCAGTTGGTGGATTGGAGAGCAAAAATATTTGTATCTACTCCAGAATGTGAAGATATAGCCTCTCTTAATGTTAGAATTTTTTGAAAGCACAGTTTGTCTGGAATATCATTCTGGTGATAGGACCCCAGGGAGATCAAAGGTCAGTAAATATCAAAGCCCAAATCTTCAAATGCTATCTGGACTCCTAATGCCATTCCAGAAACATAAGTTGCCATCAGGGACCTAGTTTTTAGATTTACCTCTGAAAAAAACTCTGAAAAATTTGAGAAAATTCCCTTGAAAGATAATGAAAACGAAATAATCGAAGACAGCAGGTGATGAGCTATTAATAGGCAGCATGATGTGGTAGTTTAGAAACAGTTTTGTTCAGGTTATATGCTTTCCTTAATATATATCTCAATAGCTTATTACCTGATGTAGTGTGATCATGCTGTAAGCCCAAGAAGCAGAGTACCTGGGGCTCATCTGCAATCTTCACACTTAACTGATTCTTTGATTTCAACAAAGATTTTGGACTCTTTGGACTGGGATTTCTGTGGTGCTACTGTGACTCAGTTTTAATAGCACCACATTAGTAATTTGAAAACAGGTGCAAAATGTAAGTACTGGGAAAAAGAAAGAAAAAATATCTCAATTGCAAGAAAATGTATGCAAAGTATAAAAGAAGATGACGCACATGGAAAAGCATGATGACAGAATATCTTAAAAAGAGGAAGAGAGAGGAACACAATAATATCAAAAGTACCTCAAGAGAGATTGTCAGGAATTCATTTCTTTTGTAGCACCTTCTGGCTCATCTGCTTCCATGGGTTCGTTGGCACTGCACTGAACCAGGACTTTATATGATCCATTTTAGTTCTGGACACCACAGGCAAGATCACATATATTTCAAAGGATTGTCACATCTGCCAGACAGTGATAAATATTACATTTTAAAAGCCTACTAATTTTGCAGACAGTCTTGTATTGTGCCTATTTGGTTTGCATTACTGTGCTGCCATACAATAAGTGGCAGCACAATTAATCATGTGCATCACAGGGTAATTTGTTATGACAGAGAGCCATGTGGTCTTTAAAGACAGCTTCTCTTTTATCCCTTTACATTATGTTCCTCCCTTCGTGTTTCATGTCCACAAACTGGATTATAAAACACTGAAGAATTTCCAGGACTACTGAAGATGATGGCTCATGGGTGGCTCAAGGGGTTTTGACCATCTATCCTGCTTAGTGTGCAGGTGTCCTGGGGTGACTTAATGATGCTTGTATCCCCAGCTGTCTGTTCTGTTCATGCTGGATATTGAGTTCTGCACCTCTAAGACTGGTTCTGAGAGCCAAGGGGGGAAAAAGAAGCGCGCAGTTTGTTTTTAGGGACTGCACTCACTCACTGCTCCACATTCCTTCTCTCGGGCTGTGCTGTCTGCAGCACAGACAGACAGCAGGGTAGAGCTCTCCTTTGCTTTTGGTTGGTTTTTAGCTGGTAGAGCTCTCCTCTGCTTTTGGTTGGTTTTTAGCTGGTAGAGCTCTCCTCTGCTTTTGGTTGGTTTTTAGCTGGTAGAGCTCTCCTCTGCTTTTGGTTGGTTTTTGGCTGGTAGAGCTCTCCTTTGCTTTTGGTTGGTTTTTAGCTGGTAGAGCTCTCCTTTGCTTTTGGTTGGTTTTTAGCTGGTAGAGCTCTCCTTTGCTTTTGGTTGGTTTTTGGCTGGTAGAGCTCTCCTTTGCTTTTGGTTGGTTTTTGGCTGGTAGAGCTCTCCTTTGCTTTTGGTTGGTTTTTGGCTGGTAGAGCTCTCCTCTGCTTTTGGTTGGTTTTTAGCTGGTAGAGCTCTCCTTTGCTTTTGGTTGGTTTTTAGCTGGTAGAGCTCTCCTTTGCTTTTGGTTGGTTTTTAGCTGGTAGAGCTCTCCTTTGCTTTTGGTTGGTTTTTGGCTGGTAGAGCTCTCCTTTGCTTTTGGTTGGTTTTTGGCTGGTAGAGCTCTCCTTTGCTTTTGGTTGGTTTTTAGCTGGTAGAGCTCTCCTTTGCTTTTGGTTGGTTTTTGGCTGGTAGAGCTCTCCTTTGCTCTTGGTTGGTTTTTAGCTGGTAGAGCTCTCCTTTGCTTTTGGTTGGTTTTTAGCTGGTAGAGCTCTCCTTTCCTCTTGGTTGGTTTTTGGCTGGTAGAGCTCTCCTTTGCTTTTGGTTGGTTTTTAGCTAGCTGAGGCAGAGAAGTTCCCCACACTGTGGGTTTTCTTTTTCTTGGAACTGTTTCAGCCTGCTAGGGACTGAAAGCCCTGAAGAGCACCGGGAGCTCACACCTGTGTCCCACCGGGGCTGGGACACGGCATTTCCCAGCAAAGGAGGGACTGAGAACAGACAGAGAGCTGAGCCGCACCCCATGACAAGGACTTTCTGAATTTGCCATCTCTTCAGAACAGCGACAGGTTTTATTGCTTAATAGTATTCAATTTTTGTGCTTGTGAGTGCTTTGCATGTTGAATAAGCAGTTTTTTCCACTTTTCTCCAAGGAAATCTTTTCCTGAACCAGCTGGGGGAGGGGCCACTTGAATCTGTTTTCTAGAGGGACCCCATTTTGAGGTTTCCTCCCAAATTTTGCCCTAAGCCAGAAAAGCAGGTGATGGAGGAGCCAGGGAAGTTGTCCACTCCTTTGCAAAAATGGGGATTAAAACCTCAAACAGTGGTGGGGTTCAAGGCTGGGCTGTCTGCTTGCACAGGTTCTGCTGGCACCAAGGAGGCAGCCTGTGGTGACTCCCCCAAGAGAGAGTAGAGCACCCCCACTTCCCCGAAAACACCACCTGACAGATGGAGCCCAATTTAGCAGATGATGTGTGGGATGTGTTCAATGAATATGCAATTTCCCATGTCATTACCCTGCTGATCAGCCACTGCAATGATCAAAGCCATTGATCAAATGGCTTTTCTGTCCTCTGTGAGGAAGTTTTGTAGCTGCCTTTTTTATTTTTTTAAATTTTTTTTTCCTGGCAATTCATCACTGCAATTCAAGGCTAATGCAAAGATTTTAGCTTGTGCTTTTATTCCTTATAACCTTTACGACATAGCTAGGATCAGGCCCTGATTCCCTTCAGCTCTCTAATTGCTGACCTCATTTGCTAATAAGGCTAAATATATGTTAGGCATAAACCTT
This sequence comes from Cinclus cinclus, assembly GCF_963662255.1. NCBI lineage: Eukaryota > Metazoa > Chordata > Aves > Passeriformes > Cinclidae > Cinclus > Cinclus cinclus. The sequence continues at coordinate 42,042,596 of NC_085050.1, read as the reverse complement.
AGCAATCTAACCACTCACCTCATGCATCGTGGTACTAACAGACAAAAGAAGGCACTTATGCCCCTTTAGCCTTGTACAGAAATGTAATTTTTTGCTAGCTTTTTCAACATTAAAGTTTGAATGCTGAAGAACTAAATGCTTTTGCCAATAATGAAGATGAGATCTGTAATGCAGTTGCATTATGTAGGTAGGAAATAGCATAGAGTATTTCTATAAACTTATTTTCTGAGTTCAACAAAAAGCAAAGCTCTCTAAAAGAATGCACAGTAATGTGATTTAAGTGTATTCAGTAACATCTTTTCTCTATAGAATACAAAAGAATAGCCTAAAAATCTTGAGTAAGTCAGTAATAAATTAAATTTCTTCTAATATTGTGAGGAATTAAACTATGATAGACAATAAATACTGCTGTCCAATGTCCACTTTACGTCAAGAACTCATAGGCATCATAGGGTGTTCTACTTTTGATTCCCTATTTGTGATTTCTGGAAAACACTAGAATATTGTTAAAAATGTCTCATCAGTTTCATTAATTTTCTAAAGAATTCTTATATTTATTGCATATGAATAAACTTTTTTAGGGGAAAGCTTGAACAAATATAGTGGAACCATTTAAAATATGTACAATTATTTAAGAATTAATATTTTAAAAAATGTTCTTGCTATTAGAAAAATTCACTAGAAGAAGGAAAACATTTAAAATTAGCAGACTTTTTAAAACCCATTTTCACACCTTTTTATTGCACTTTTTATGATACATGACAGAGATCTTTGTCTTTCTCAACACATCTTTTTATTATTTGTTCTTTCATCACTAGCCCACCTCTTCACAGCTTATTTTAACATCCAAAATGCCTCACAGAGGAGCTTCAAACAGACATGATAAACATAAAAAATCCCTCTCATTAAGCTGACAGAAAAAGTCCTCTGATTGTTAATCTCCCCTTTCAAAAAAAAAAAAATAGTTTTCATTAGTCTGAGACCTACAGTGAGTACTATCCAACCCTCTTCCCAGAACAGGATCAGCAGAGTGCAGTATAATACATCATGCTCTGCTGGGCTACCACTCAAGCCTCCTCCTCCCAGACCATCCTTCTCTTGCCTGTCCAGCCTTTAGGTATTGAAATTCTCGGGATTTTTGACAAGTTCTGCAGCAAAATGCATTTGCAGGTAATTTGGAAAGCTCAAAGCATTATTAGTTGTAATTTTCTTTAGCTAAATGGTTTCGCTGTTGCAAAAAGAGAATGAAATGTTAGTTTTAACCCTTTTAGCTCCTTCTGCATTGCTGCTACTGAAGACAAGGAAGAGGAAAAAAAAAGCAGTGTATGTTCCAACACTGATGAGAGTAATTTTGCTCATTTGCTGTAAATGCTTGGTGCTGGTAATTACCAGGATAGTAAATATTCGATTGCCATTATATAGCCTTTTTTTTTTTTCTCATAGTGGGAATGCATCCACCTCATGGAAGTGTAGCTAGCCTCTGACATGAATGCTGCTTTTATTGTAGGGGAAAACCAGAGAAACAGGCAGATGATATCAAAATTCTCAGTGTGAACTTACGTATGCTGATTTTGAGAAAAGCAGATAAGATCCCTGAAGTCAGAGGCAGCTGACACAAAAAACAGTGGGCTCCATCCCCTCTGAGACATTATGAACATCAGGAACTCCACACACTCTTGCCCTGCTCCTGTCTAAGGTCCCTCCCTCAGGAGGCAGCCCTCCAGGAGCATCTCCAGTATAAGTCCTTTCCATGGGCTGCTGTTCCTCAAGGGCTGCTCCAGCAGGAGCCTCTATCACATGGTCACAAGTCCTACCAGCAAACCTTTCAGCATGGCCTCCTCTCCTTGGGTCCACAAGTGCCAGGTGCCTGTTCCAGCATGGGCTTCCTATGGTATCACAGCCTCCTTTGGCCACCCACCTGCTGCATGGGCTGCAGGTGGATTTCTGCACTCCTGTGGATCTCCGTGGACTGCAGGGGCACGGCTGCCTCACTGTAGTCTGTAGTGGGTCATGGGCTGCAGGGGAATCTCTGCTGGGGCACTTGGAGCACCTCCTGCCTCTCCTTCTGCACTAACCTTGGTGTCTGCAGGGCTGCTCCTGTCACACATTGTCACTCCTCTTTTTGGCTGCAGCCACATTTATTTTTTTTCTTTTGCTCCTTAACTGTGTTATTCCAGAAGTGCTACCATCCATCACTGATAAGTTCAGCCTTGGCCAGTGGCAGGTCTGTCTTGGCACCAGCTGGTGCTGGTTCCGTCAGAACTGGGGGAAACTTCTGGCAGCTTCTTACAGAAGCCAACCCTGTTGCTCCCTGCTACCAAACCTTGTCACCCAATACCAGGTTCTGCATGGTAAAGTATCAGAAGATCTGTAATTTAAAAGAAGAAATTTGAGTATTTATATTTTTAGCATTTTCATAACAGTTTCCATGTATTTTAAGTTTCTTCCTCTGTTAATCTTACATGAAATGGTTTAGTTCACCTAACCAATTAGATTAACCCTTTAATCTCCATATTCTTACCATAAATTACATCTGCTTTAAGACGGCATCATATTTTAATGAGAGAGCCTCCTATTTCAAAACAGTCATCTGATAATTTTGACTACAAACAGCAGTGTATTAATGTGTTCTAGCATGCAAACACCAGAAACATACAGATGTACAAGACATATGGAAATTACATTACTCTTTCTTTTCTCGTATGAAATTGTAATGAAACCCTGTCACAAGAGTAATGATAAGTGGTTTTCTTCTTTTGGTGCATAGAATCAGCTGTAGCCTTTTAGTATAGTATTTCTGTAGCAAGTGCAAACAATCTCCCCCTCAGACTCAAGAAAGAATTTTTAAAAATCTTTCCCAAGTTATAATGCATTTGGAAATAAAATTGGTCTCAGTGAATTTTGATATTGAGGATTTTTTTGTTTTATTTTGTTTTGGAAAAAACTCTAGAAGTTCCTGGTTGTCTGTTTATGCTGCAAACTTGCTCCACCTCAGCTTCTAACTTCCAGTCACTGAAATATTACATGTTGGAAGTGAACTTTCTCTCTAAAGATATGGGTACTAAAGTTCATCATTCTTCAAGATTGATCTTCCTATTCATATATATAATATTATATCTTTTATTGCTCACCAGGTGTTATTTGATAGCTATAGGTAACAAAACAATACAGAGGAAATTGATACTTATTTTTCATAACTACTCAGTACACGGGGGTTTTCTGCATAAATATGTTCTTAGTTCAATTTCTGTTTAAATGAAAGCTGTAATGGAAATCTTAATGGAAATCTTACATGAGTTGCTAACATAAATCATCATAGCAATTTTTGCTATACCTTGGTGGGATGCTTCCAAAACTCTGAATTTGATTGAAAGGCCTATGTAAAAGTTCAGCTTTCCTAACAGGTTCTTTTAAACACATAACCTGATCACTTTAGCCATTAAAAACTATCTTTTTATGAGGTAAGATTGAAGATTACTTACAAGCGAGAAGGAAATAGATATTAAAAAACCCCATCTTTTTCATACAGGTTTTACTACTAATCAATATGCTTGAATATTTCACCCCTTTGTTTATGCATTTAATAGGAAAATTATTAATATTAGAAAATAATATAAATTTGTATATATTTTATTTATATGGCACATAGAGTTAGACATGTAAACACAAAATTATTTTTTACAATTAAAAGCTTTCAGGTATATAACTTGAAAACTATCAAAATTCCTTGGAGAAAATGGAAAGTTTCTTTCTAACTGCAAAATATGCAGATATAAGCTAATGAAATTTTCTGTAAACTAGAGGTTTTGATGAAAAGAAAAAAATAGAGCTTATGTAAAATAGGGCTAAGAGGAGCTGTTGAATTCTAATAAGTTTTTTTAAGTCTATGTTATATCTGAACACTTCCAAATCCAAAAAAGTGTGGATAACTGTATTTTAAAATTCATTGTTTGTGTTTTAATTATTTGAATACTTTAATTTTTTTTCTCATATACACAGACAGAACTTCATTGAAGCAGTCATAGATTTCCAGTCTATGGAAATCTTCGTGCATCAAACCTGCAAAGTGACTTACATGGAACTGAATTTTGTGATTGTTTTGGAGACACTGACAAATTTGATGTAAGGTTTATTATTAACATGAATAGATTTGGAGTTTTTCTTAATAGTGCCATAATAATTTTTCCAGATACAATTCATATGCTCAGTGAGCTATTTATTATACAAGTCAACTAAGCATCTGACTAGTGAATGCTCCATTTCCCTGGTAACCATATGTCCTACTTGCTGTGACTGAATCTTCCAGGGGAACCATATTTCACTTTTCGTCAGACAAATATAATGTAACATTCACTTGAGATCACTCAAAGTTTATTTGTTAAAACAAACAAACAAACAAAAAACACGTCTGTTTAAAAATACAAACATAAACTTAGGGATGTCATGAGGTTACAAATGCATCAAATAATTCTCAGTAATGGATATCAGCATCTCCAGCCAGCATGTACCTCATTTTGAATGATGGTTCATTCTCATAAGTGACTCTCTCATTAATATGAATATGATTTACATAGTGGACAGTTCAGAGCTTAATTGTTAATGGAACATGTAAAAGTTGTGGAAAATGGTCCTAACAGTTTTTTAACCTAGATTCAGAGACAGAGGAAATCGGTTTGGATCAGACTCCAAGACTGTTCACTGTGGCTTCCAATTGCAACACAACTTGATCTTCCTTTACTTTTTTCTATTCCTGTCCCTAGCCAGATTAATGAAAAGAACTTGTAAGATCATAGTGCTAAAATTCGCTATAAAACCAAAATCCTGAATAAAATGCACTAATCCTCATTTTGAAAATGGAAATCAGCCTATTAAACTAACTTCACTGCTAATTGTTGACTGTGTCATGAGCTAGTTAAAAGAACAGTTGGAAGCAATCACATGTAGAGAACAACATTTATAGCTTATTATTCTGAGCTCTGGAGCAGCTCACCTTTAAGCTAGAGGGAAAATTTGGTTTTAGTGGAACTAGAGCTTAGTCTTAATTGGCCCAAGTTCTGTGTAATACAATGGAGTTGTTTCTCCTTCTGTGAACCTCTTTGTCGGAAAACATTGCAGTCATTTACTGCCTTTAAGGTGAGTTACATCCCAGTGTCCTCTTTTGTCACTGCCAGAATGGGATGCAGAGGAAAGGAATGGAGCTCAGGAATCCTAGGAAGGAGTTTAGTTTCCAAAACTGGGTAAACACAACTCAGTCATTGTGAGGTTTGATATAAAATTCATTAATTCCAGTGGATGTTGGACAAGTGTTGTCATTGTCTTTTTTATATGGCTTTTGTTAGGCCAATGACTGGACTTTTAAACAGTGAATACTACTGTATGTTTATTACTGAGATTTCTATACTAAGTCACCTTATGATTCCCTGCATAATCATCCAGGTACTTTACTATGAATATTACAAATTGAGGTAATTTCCGTTGGCATAGTGCCTTTCTAATCACTGAAGCAAGATAAAAACTTTGATTACAAAGAAAAAAGAAAAATATTTTAAACATACTGCTAGATAATTAATTTTTTTAATGCCTGTGATTCAAAAAATAAAATAAAAAGTATCTACTATGAAATTGGAGATTATTCTTGCAGTATGCTTTTGCCTTTAGTATTCCTCAAGGACAAGATTAAGTATTTAGGTAGAATTCACATTGTTAAAGTTATCTTGGAGTATGTATATGTTAAATCTGTCTAGAGTGCTCAAAAGTACAGTTTTCACAATTTGGACAGAACAAGAGGCTTGCTCATTTTAAATGAGATGAGAAAAATATTTAAGAAAAGTCAAACATCTAAGTGGGAAAAAGAACATATTTCAAAATCTAATCTGAATATTTCAAATTCTAATTTGAATTAATAAATCAAATACTTCCAGAAAGTAGTTGTGTCAGTAGATTATTTTACAGGCATGGTCAATGCAATCAAATGTCTATTTAACAGTACAGTGAACTATACCTGAAACCAAATGCAAGTGATCATCCTGGTCTCTAGGCTGCAGCTATCAGAAATATCAGCATTGAAAACTAACATCAACAGCCAGAACTACCTGCAGATTGAACCATGGAAATGTTTACTGTACTATCCCATTGAAGCACAGGAAGAATGAATGCATTTCACCAAGCAAATGAAAAGCAAGCAGAGAGCAGCACTGAAAAACTTGCTACTGGCTGACATGTTCTGAAAAGAAGGCAGACAGAAAGCCAATAAAGTTTGGAGAAAAGATTAAGTAACAGAGGTTAAAACAGACACCCACATGATAAAATGAAACATAACATTCCAGGTGTAATTTTTTTTCTAATGTGTGATGTAAACACAGAAGTAAGGGCCATCATTTCTAACATGGAAGATAAACATCCTCTCATTGGAGTGGCTGTGGACCCAGGAATACCCCTCTGCCTTGAATCCTCAACATACTGACTGCAGCATTTCAGGACCAGTGCACCCCTATTCCCTACATTTGCAATGGATTAAATCACGCTGGTTTTTTTTTCACTGTGGGGAGCCTACATTCCTAGAGCTGGGTTCCTACTCTATATCCAGTATCCTGAGCAGTTTTTGTCTACAAGTTCATTAGAGGATGAAATTATTTTTCTCCCTCTACATTTCATAGCTGCCTTTCTACTAAAAAAAATAAAAGATAGTAAGCTTTATTCCTTCTATTCAGAATTCTGTCTTGCAATGTCCAGTGTCAAGTGGCAGTAACATCAAAGTGACTACTAATTGTGTTTGAAAGCAGGCAGTGAAATTCCTGTTCAGAGTATGTCTGCAAGGAATGTTGGCTGACCTTAATCCTAATTATAATGATCCCCAGGTTTTTTAAGTATCAGATAATAAGTACTGCCAAATGGGCTTCCCATCTTACATTGAAAGGACTAGTATAGGCACAGTCTGATGCTGTTTCATTCCAAAATTGTTGACAAGAACTCTGTGGTGCTGGATAATAAATGCACTTCTTTGATTTGGACCACAGAAGATGCGTTCATGCACATTTGGGAATTCATCAGTATCTACAGATCTACTCTTTGAAAACTAACATACTGTAAGGCCTCATCAAAGGTGTTATTATCATTTAACAACAAATAAAACCTCAAACAACTGGTCAATGCCCAAAATTTCACCAGAAGTGAGGAACAGATCTGCAAGGACAACCCTGACTTTCTTCATTTCCCAGGATATATTCTGGGGACCACTTGGGTCTTCGATTTAGGTAGAGCATGTCTAGTTCTCATAGAGTAGGGAGATATACTGAAGAAATTATACTGTAAAATATTTATTTTCCTGGATTTACCATGCAATAATGAATTTATATGGCAGTGATAAAGCAGATAAAGTGTCATCTTTGTTTTCAAAGATAAAATTCATTATATCAGGAATTTAACTATAGCACTTAGAAAAAAATAAGGGGGATTAAAAATGAGAGATTAAGCTGTAAAAGTAGGACTCACGACTCAGAAAACATAGGTGTTATATATACATATATATGTGTGTTGCTGTTCAGAGCTTAAGTAGGCACTTGGGATTTCATGTGAAGTGTTTCTTGGGTCTCTCATATCTCTCTTTCTACATGTATGAGAGAGAGTTGAAGTTCTTCAGCCTCAAAAATCTCCTAAATTATTCAGACACACTAATGTTTTAATTTTAATGTGCATGCCATCTTTTCCAGCCTACCAATTTATTTTTTATTAGCAGAAATTAATTTAAAATAACCTCTACAATGAAAGATAGCAAAATCTGCTAAACAATGGATTAAGCAAATCTCACACACCTGGAATAAACTTCCATTCTTCCACAGTTGCAGAGTTATTTTTCCCTTCTTTTCTTCTGAAGAAAGCCTAAAACTGTCTCTTGTAATTGAATGGAAATCATGAGTTCAGATATTCATCAAACCATCATCTGAATACAAAATGCACGGGTCTGGGAAATGTTGTAGGCACAGAAAAATAGAAGTACAAAATTAGATAAAACTTTTAGAGAAACAGAAAGAAAGCCAACTGTGGCACTGCAGTATAAATTAATATTTTCTCCAACAAGTGCTTCCATGAAAGTGTTTTTGGTTTTGTAGCAGGAAGGGAGGAATAGAATTTGCACCGGAAAACTTGCCTGTTTAGCTCAAAAGCTCTTGGAAAGCTAGGAAGTAGAGAATGGCATAGAAATGAAACTACCAGTTAAAATCAAATTGTGTCGTGCCAAATAGGAAACCATTGAATAAAACTGGGATGGCAGAGAATATAGAGCAACATGTATTTCATAAACAATTGTCTGAATTATTTAAAATAATTTATATGCACCAAAGATAAAATATTGCAAGTTAATCTATGAACATAAAAACCACAATGAATATGTCAGTAAAAATATTTATCAGAAATAATTTAATCTGGAAAGATGCCTTTGACCTACACAGCAATATCTTGTTTAAATGAATTAGTGAATGAAAGGAGACTTTCTTCAATAACGTAATTAGTGGCTGCAGCTGGCTATTTGTGTTCTCAGAGATGCACATTCAGTGCACTTCAACACTAAATGTCCACCCCACCCTACATTTGCTATGATACCAATTCCATGTTAGCCTTACTTATTGCTTTAAATGCATCAGGGTTACATGCTATATTCATTATGTGTGGAAAATAAGCCATGTATTTTTTTCAGATGAAGCAGGTACAAATAGGCAGTAATTCTACCTGAAGCACTTAAGAATACTGTGGACTTGAGACTGTTAAGGACACAGAAGTTAGGTCTGCACCTGTAAAAATTGGTAACTATTTCATTGAAGATTTTTCTTGACTTTTAAGATAAGATTTGACTTGCTATCTTCTTCCTATAGCAAACATGTAAATCTGTCCAGTCAAATCTGACTTTGTGTACACTCTTGAAGCACGTTCAGTTGTAATCAAGAGATGTTGTGCAGAATTTTGACTTAAAAAATATTTAATTAAACACATATGTCTTAGACTGTTCTAAAGTTAACCTGAATAGCTATCTTCAATAACGCAATAAGCCCTATTATGTCATTAAATATTACATAGTTCAAAAGAATCTTGTGAAAATTTTAGGAGTTCTCATTGGAAGTTTGAGGGAAATTTGTAGTCAATCCCAGAAATTTAAGACCTATATCTAACTTCTTATTTTTGCAAGAGTACTCTTTACTGCCTTTTTTTAAATGAGAACAGGCTAAAGCCAGTTCAGAACTGTAGTGTTTGGGCTTCCCTAAACACTGATTTAGTGTGTACTGGTTATGTTTTAATATCTTAAGAAAGTGAAAGACTGGAATTTTGATTTGCTTGATGACTGTGAGGATTTTTTCTTCCCTTCACTAATTAAATTATCAGCATGTATTTTGAAATCTAGAGAGAGTTTAAATGTATACAAACTAAGATAATGAATAATAATAGTTTTCCTTTACTAGGACTAGATAGAGGGACGTGCTTTGACTTATATTTAAGTACCATTTCAAAAAACCTGAATAAATACAGTATTTCATATGAGGTATTCTGCAGGGTTCCAACAACTGAGTACATTTAACCACACTAAGCTGGCTACAAAAAAATGGCTGCTCTTCACCTACTTTTGGTTTGCTGCTTTTTTTTTTTTTTAAATCTCTAATCCAGGAAAGTAGACAGACCTTTCTATGAGTCAATGAGTCTATATCTTTCCATTATTTTCTATATCTGATACCTCTCTGGGTGTTGACAAAGATTAATACGCTGTTGACCCTCATGGGTAGTTCCATTTAAGATTGCTTTTCATATGCTACCAGCCACACTCTTATTTTTATGTATTTTTCCCTGTATTAAAGCAAAAGAAGTAAAAAACCATTTGATCTCTCGCCGTAACATCCACTAATCTGTCCAATTTAAGAAAAAACCCTTTATCACACATCTTTTCAATTGTGGTTTATTTACTTGGCTCAGACACAACTTCCCACCACATCCTGAGCCACGCACAGACACAACACACACCATTTTCTTGTTCTTATTCGTGTGTTTGCACTTCAGTACTTATAGGTTACAGGTTAAACAACTGTTTTGCCAAAAATGCCAGGGAGCAGTGTGGTTTGAAATGGTTCACTGCAGAACCAAGCTGCCGTCACCACTGTGATTGCCTGCTTTTAGTCATGCCCCTCAGAAATGCCTTCCTTAAGATGTCTTAGCCATGCCTCAACCTAAACTTCTGGTTCCTTTCTTCTGGTAACTTATCTTAGATGAAAATTCATGTCAAAACACAGATACTTTGGTATATTTGATGGGCGTCTTAAACCTTTCTATTAAAACATTGAACTGGGTTGGGTAGTGTTTAAGGAGCAGATTACTGACCCTTTATTTTCTTGTTAATCTTTGCTCTCCTTAAGGCTCCAATTGCTTCCCTATTAAAAAAACAAAATAAAACAAAAACAAACCCAAAAAACCCCACAATCAAAACCCCAAAACAAAATGAAAGAAAAACCCACAAACAAACAAACAAACAAACAAACAAAAAACAACAACAAAAAGGATTTTCAGCGCAAAGTAGTTGTACAGAAAGAAAGACAGGATTTGCAGCTGTGAAGAGATCTCCACAGAATCCAGCTGTGCAAGTAGCTACATTGCATATGCCACCTTTCTCATCTCCCACTGTGTATCAAACTGGGAGATCTGTATGTAAGTGGGAAGAAATGGAAAATGGTGGTTCCTTTTTCATGCACATTTACTCCTTTAGCTTTGAAGGCTGTCAAATATGAATGCTTAATGGTACACGTATCTGTTCTCTAAAATCTGGGAAAACACAACACCTTGCAAGCCACTCCTGTCAAATTCATGCCTGTGATCTGAAGGGAAAAAAAAACCAGGATAGTCAATGCTCTCTTAGTCCTTGTCATTATTTTTGCATATACTCCATATTACAGTTCAGTGTGATCTATACTGACTTCTCCCTGGAAACTGGAAGAACATTTTCCAAAAACTGTTGGCTTAAACCCAAAAGAACCCCCGTCACTGAAGCTACCCTGCAACACTTCCTCCTTTTTCAGGGATGCTCAGTCATGTTCTTCCTCAGGTCAATACTAAAGCAATAATCAAGCATTTTAGAAAAAAAAATAGTTTATTTGTTTGCTTGGGAAGAATAACACTATGTCTTCAAACAAATAAGAAATTGACTTTTTTACGACTTTTACAAAACCAGGAAGGTTTTTTTAAATATGCTTCTTAAGTTCTGTACTTTAGGAACTCTACTCTTCATTAGGGGAAACCTAGAAAGAAAGTGAAACAGAATAAATATTAAATGCCTCATCTAGTAGTGTTAGACAAGGAAAGTGCAGTCCAAATCCCAGTTCCAACACTGGTAACCGTATTATAACTGAAAGTATTTTTACAAGGTTTGTAGTGTAGATTTGGTGTCCCAGTAATGAAGAACGATTAGCCATACCTCTCATTAGGGATTTTTCTGCATTGGAAGCAACAATTTATCTTTTTTTTTTTTTTTCCCCCCAGGTAACCCATGACTGACATTTATTACTTTCATTATTTAAAACATTTTTGTTTTAGCTTATGGATAAGAACTATTTTAAATTCAGCAAAGTGAAACAAGAAAGCATGAAATCATGATTTGTTCAAAGACACAATGAAACAAAAGTGATAGTTTGGTCATAAGGAGCCATAGACAGAAATAACTACTGTATTTCTGCTTTTGCTCCACAATTATCTTAAATATGCCTATTCAGCTCATATTTCCCTCCTTTTGTAATTGTTTGTGTAAATAAATCCTATGAGTGAATTGCTGAAATATAACTAACACAAATCCCAAGCCATAACTTGCCTTGGTTTATTTATGAAATCTATTTTATTATCCAAATTTAAAATAACTAGATCAATATTTTCCTGATAGTAATAAAATGTGTGCACATAAATTGATCTTTCTTATGGTCACAGTATTTCTCATATCAATATATACTCATCAAGAAGAATAATAATCCAACATGATCAGGTTTCATTAAAGTGCTTGGAGCTTCCTGGTAGTCCCTGAAATCCACTTTTCAAATGAATACTGCTAATACTGAATTGAGCTAAAACCTTAAAATCTTCCCTGTCTACATTTTTTACATATATTAAAGGATTTGTATACTCAAATCACAGTATGCTTTCTAAAAAAAAATCCCACAAAAAGTGGTGAATCAAATGAGAATTATCATCATATTATGTTGTGGGCCTAAAGTAGTTACAACAACAGTTATAAAATACTTCTGGCAATGCTTAAAAGGAATAAGAAAAAAACCCTAAAAATTATAGAGGAATTACTATTATTATTATTATTATTATTATTATTATTATTATTATTAACAATTAAAGGAATCCTGCATCCCTTTAAAATGGCAAAATTATGTCTGTTGGCTACTACGTTTACCTCACAAGAGAGCTGTCAATTACTAAAATATCTGAAGAACATTTCTGTTGTTTACTTAAAGAAACCTAACTCTGTACACAAGCTAGAAGCTTTGTCATTAGCTTCAGAGAATACAAAATGAAGCTGTTAAATGTTACTGTATTTTATTACCAGCCTCGCCTTCCTTTCCCCTTTTAATCATAGGATACTCTTGCTATTTCTAGATACTGGATAATTCAAATTGGCACAAGATGTTTCAACAGATTTATGGCAGCGTCTATTCTAAGCCCATAACTTTCCTTATCTATCAATACCTAAACATTCTGGCCTATATTCATATGGATATGGAAATTGTAGGGCTAGCAATGCTTTACTGCAACTTGTCTAAACCCATATAACATAGAATGTTGGCACCAGACAAGGTTTACATTTTGTGCTCCCACCCAATGCAGTAGAGCATCAGCCATTTGAAGCCTCCCAAAATGCCAGTGATGCACTGCCAAACTTTCAACACCCTGCTGAGAGCTGTGCAAGTGCATTCATCTAGTCCAGTTTCAGCCCCCATCACCCCAGCTCGCTGCTCTCAAGGGCTCTGGCAAATATTTACCTCTCCAGTCCAGAGGGCACTGACTTGCATTTATCTCCAAAGTCTGTGACTACAATTGTCTGATAAAAATATGCTTAGAATAATGTTAGAATAATATAAAGGTGCACATAAATCATATATTCTGCTCTGATTTTTTGTTTTAGAGCAGATTAGACAAGAGCAGAGGTTAAAAATTACAGGAAGCAATGTTGAGACTGGCCTGAGTTAGCAAAGACACTTAGGAAAAAGCCACTGCAGAAGGTACATTTTCTTGATATAAATACAAATATTATTTATACTTTGACATAAATATGTAGTAAAAAAGAATATCATATCTGTTAAAATCCCAAATTGCACTCTAGAAAACTCTTCCCAATCATCTGTGTCTATCCACATTTCTGTTGTCAGTCATGACTAATCTCCAGGGAAGGTATTTTTAATTTTTATTTGCTATATGTTCGTCTCACTACCAACATAAAACAGCTAATAGCAGTGACTGACAAACTATTTTAATCTAAAAAATAACTCTTTCTACTAAAAATTTATAAAATATCCAAGTAAAAAATTTCTGATTTAAAATTTCCAGGACTTCTCCCACATAAAAGAGTTTAATTTTCTAAAATATATGATTTTAAAAAAATTATTTTTAGTTGGAAATACCAGTTGTTTGTCACACTTTTGTTAGTGCTCAACCAGAGAAATATGGTCTTGTGTTCTGTGATTTAGTTATTTTGTTGCCTTTATCCAGAGATTAGCTTTCTTTAACTTCAAAAATCTTGGTGTTTGGTAGGTATTAAGTGCTTTCACTTCAGTAGCTTTGAGCCTTTAAGATTCTTTTAGCTTTGCAGATTACAATCTAAAATATCCAGGGAATAGGGAAGACTGTGGTGACAGCTGTAATTATGAGACACACCTTATATAGGCTTCATTATTAGACACTTCCCAGAACCAAGAGAGAAAGTAATATGTAGGCTGTTCACACAAAATGCTGCTACAGCACCCACCAGTGAAAATGTAGGAAGGTAAAAGTCTTCTTTTGTAAAGATTGGCAACCTTCCTGGCGAGTGACTCCACCTCCAGAATGCTGTTCCCCAGAACATATATTTCATTGATCCAAGTTAATGCAAAATGTAGCAAATACTAGAGTTGAACACTACATGGAAAAAATATGCCAACCTATTCTAAAAGTTAAACTTGATCCTGACTCAAAATCTATGAGAATATTTTACAGATATTCCAGTAAGACATTTCTTAGTAGATGTGGCTGAAATTGAAATAATTTTTTGCTGTGTTTTTGTACTGAATTCTTGGGAGAATGTATGTCCCTTGGAGTAAATTTCATAGGGCATAGTAGAGGTGGGAGCTATACTCAAGCCTTATCTTTACAGTTCTCAAGAGAATGCACCATTTTAAAAAGTAGCTTAAAGCATTCACTTCACATTGAGGAACTATTGCCATCTGGAATTCAAAGCATCCTGGTATACACCCACAAGACTAGCAGAAAGTCCTGACAAAAGCAAATGCCAAAAGGAAACTAAGGAAGAGTTTTAAACAAAGTTTTTTTTCACCTTGGAACTTGAAACATGACTCTGCACTTCATCTGCACCCTGCTGGAATATGATTACCACTTCAGCAGACAAGAGTGCAGAATTTACATATCCTCTTTGCTACACATCCTAATTGCTGCCTGGTTGAGTCAGAGCTGGGGAGGTTTAACCAGTTCTCTAACAGGATTTGCATGATCTCCTACATTTTCTGCTACACCCACAGTAGCAAGTTGCCTAGTTTTGGTTAATATGGCGTTTGCTACCCATTAAAGTATCAATACTTTCTTGAATTTCAGACTAATTAGAAGTCATTATCTAGGTACCTTTCTTAATATTTTTTAAGAATTACTATTCTGCATGGGAGTCTGATGAATTAATTTGTATAACTCTGTCTCTTGGACACAAACACAACTATATTCAACATTTCTTTAGAAAATTTTCTTCAATATTTTTCAGTGCAAAGCACTGCACAATATAAAAATCTTGTTACTATTTTTATTATTTATATGAAGCAGAATACCTCTTGTGTCATGTAGGTAGTTAAATTGTGCCTATCCATCCTTTTAAATATCAAAAACTGCATACTACTCTCCCAATTCTATTACAATTATTAATATGGATTCACCAGTGGATAGCTAAAGATGGTTATTTTGGCATAAAATTGAAATTTTTTTTTTGTTTACCTTACCCCGCTGTGTATGGGTATATCTAGATAATAAAATACATAAGCAAAATGATGAAAAATGTGATTTATGGCCTTTGTGGAATGTTTGTCAACATTTGCACCTCCCAAGTGTCTTGAAACTGACAGTTTATACATCAGTGTCTCCAATAGCACACACCATGTAACAAAAAGTGCTAAATAAAATAATTTCTCAGTATAACCTGTGGTTTCAATTTGTCCTTTGCTGTCTCCAAAGTTATTCTGAGCTTGATCTCACTCCAAAGATGATTTTCTCACAGGCAACTAAGAAGAGTTCTGCCTCTTACTTGCACTGTAATTGCATGGGGAGAAAAATCCATCCATCCCCATCTAAAGTACTATGGTTTTTGTTCAAATTAATCTTTTTAAAGGATTACATTTCAAGATTTTGTAGTTTGAAGCCTCAGAGGGGAAAAACAAATCAAGTAAATTCTGGAGAACAGTTTCACAGCCTGATTTGTGAGGATGTGAGCAAATCTGCATCAACTTAGGCGTGGATTTAAGGATCTTCTGATTACTGGGGATTACATGAGCCAGCATGGAACCTGCCTTTCTGTCTTCCTGGGGCTTCCTCATGTTCCATACTTCGGGAAATATCTGAATACTCCCAAGTTCCTTCAGCTCCTTCTCATAAGATTTATGCTCCAGGCCCTTCCCCAGCTCTGTTCTCCTTCTCTGGGCATGCTCCAGCACCTCAATGTCTTCCTTGTACTGAGGAGCCCGAAAGCTGAACACAGGATTTGAGGTGCAGCCTCACCAGTGCCAAGTACAGGGGGACAATCACTGCCCTGGTCCTGCTGGCCACACCATTGCTGATCCAGGCCAGGATGCCACTGGCCTTCTTGGCCACCTGGGCACACACTGGCTCATGTTCAGCAGGCTGTTGACCAGCAGCCACAGATCCTGTTCTGCTTTACAGCTTTCCAGCCATTCTTCCCCCATCCTGCAGTGGTTGTTGTGACCCAAGTTCAGGACCTGGCATTTCACCTATTAGAAGGTCATGCAGTTGGCCTGGGCGCCTCAATACAGCTTGTTCAAATCCCTCTGTGGAGCCTTCCTGCCCTCCAGCAGATCAACACTCCTACTCAACTATCACCTGCAAACTGACTGAGGGGGCACTCAATCCCCTCATTCTAATCATCAGTAAAGATACTAAACAATACTGGCCCCAATACCATGCCTTGGGGAACAGACACTGTTTGACTGAGTCAAACTGAGACCTGTGAAGTTGCTGTCTGCTCTGAAATTGGATCCTTTAATATTTCTACAGGCCATGAGACAGAAAAACTTGTTGATTTGTAGACAGTTCAATATAGAAGACTTGATTGCTAAAAGAAAGTACAATGTACCTTCTCAATATAAAGATGCATGAAAATACTTATCTGTTTTTTGACTGTATTATTCTTTCTTGGATAGTGAGAATGTTTCTTAAAATCTGAGTGACACAAAGAAAATAAGGGGTTTTTTTGTTTACTCTAAAAGCCATTCCCTGAAAACTTTGCTTTGATATATTACTGATGAAAGCAACACTGACACAAGTTAGTGACAGCTGTAAAACAGGCATTGAGAAAGCCTAGGTGCAGCTGGTAAAGTTGCCATTACACTTATTTTAAACAGTTATGTTGGAGAACTACCCTGGCAGTTTGAAAGGGGTAGGAGACTCATTTGCATAAAATTATCAGAACTTGTTCTTTATCATCTTTGGAAGTAAAGAATTCTACATGGATTTTTATAGCTACTACTTTAGCATTTTAAGCAGTCACCATTTAAGCTTCCCACAAAACAAAACAAAACAAAACCACAAAAAAACAAAACAAAACAACCAAACAAACAAATAAAAAAACCAAAAACCCAACCCAGCCCAAACCAAACCAAAATAACCTACTTAGAATTAGTGCCTTGAAACTAAAGAGTTGGATTTTTACAGAAAAAGTCAGAGAAGTTTTTCTACAAGGACTCCTTAAAAGCAGTGATGGTAAAATCTTCTATAAAGAAGCTCATACTCTCTACCTCCTGTAAAACACCTTTTCAGCCTACATAGGAATGCTTCTGTGTCAGGGACCAGGGCTGCTCCATGGGGCTGGGAGCAGAAGAGCTGGGCACTGGGGGCAACCTTGGCACAGGCTGGACTTCCAACTTGCCAGGGCATGCAGCATCCAAGTTGGGTGCCAAAAGACAGGTCCATTGACAGCCTCAGGCCAGGAGCAGCAGAGAGGACAAAAGTACATGGCAGGCCCAAAATCCATCCAGGAAGGAGGCAGAGCTAAAGCCAAGCACATCTTCTCCATGTCTCAGGAAGGGAAGGTGTAGCAGTCCTGAGCTTACATGTTTCCTAGGGCTTATGGGCAGTGGGCACGGATCCAAGGTGAGACTGCTCAGTGCAAATATGGAATCTTGGTGCTTGCCAGCAGTGGTGGGAAGATTGGTCCTTCTCCCTCTGTGTTTGTCCTGAGCTTTCCTCCCACCTCCAGGAAATAAAGGAAATAATTTCTAAAATTATTTTTCAGATTCTGCAATAACACACATTAGGCCAAACAGTTTTACCTCTCGGGTAGATTTATTTTTCTAGCTGCCTGCCTGAATATGTCACCTTGTTCACCTGTCAGTCACCTTCCACCAAAACTAATGGCATCCAAGTGACAGTCACCATGGATAGGGAAGACTCGAGAGGAAAAATTTCCTATCTCTTTGATTATTCCATCTCTGCACATGGCTGCACTTGCTTCTCACTCATGGTCTGTAGGCACACCAGTCATTTTTAATAGACTTAAATTTGCAACATTCATTTAAAAGAAATCAATACTGAAGATATGTTCAAACTGGTCAATTATCCATATAAGGTCCTACAGAATGTCTGTGACAAGGAGGGGACATGAATGTGGTAGGAAAGGGACATGACCATATCACTTCCCAAGCAGTAGATCAAGATGCTCAAAAATAAGCCGTCTTCCTTTTTCATTAGGATTTTTTATTATTTATTGCTGTGAGAAAAAAAAACCAGTCTGAGTCATTATGCTTCACTTGCTGTTTGATTGAAGCTACAGTTCTTCAGGCTTGACTTAAAATTATCTGTGATATTTATGATGGGTTTCTTAGCTTTCTGTCTTTGAAGATTCATAGATGAGCTTCAAAACAGTAAAGCAATGTATATATGTGGCTGAAGTTTGGAATCTAAGACTTTCCAACACCTTAACCTAAAGGTCATCTTGATTATTGACCTAAATTCAAAGATTAGCCTTTTAAAGAAGGAAGATTGCCAAAACATAGGAAGATATGCCAAGAAAAAACAAAATTATCTCTTTCTAACCATTTTGAAAAGATGGTTAATCTTTTACTACCTGAACTTTTAATCCACACTGCAAGAAAAAGGCAGCTTGCCTGTAGAATACGTGCCTTTTCCATGACCACCAAAGCACAATGAACAGAAATGGAAAAGACTGATATTTTTGGTATTTCTTTTATTGAAGAAAATAAGAGGAAACTGGAAATTTCTAGGATTTACTTTGTACTAGCAAATTCTTGGTAAAAGACCCATACAAAACTGTGAGGAAGATCCTGCTGGAGGGGGTTCAGTCCTTGCTCAGTTGCTTGGTTTGTAGGTGGAGTCCTGTATTTGATAGCAATGCTGGTGGTGCTGTGCGCCATAATAACTCTACACTGTTCTTTATAGAGTCCAGTTTCAAAGAAAAAATACTCCCCGTGTTCCAGTACAAATCAAATTTCCCAAGCTTAGCTTTGGAGATACAGCAGTGTGTATGCAACTGTCATCCATGTCAGCTAAAATACTGCTGTGCTGAAGGGCATTAACTTTGCAACAACTTTGCAGCCTGTTTGACTAGCACTGCTCATTCCACTGATCTAAGTCAGCCAACGCAGAGAGTTTTGTGATTGGCATCCATTCTCTGCATTTGGGGTGGAAAGAGTGATAGTGAGAAGTCTGTTTCACCTTCTGTGATCATTTGCCTGTCCTTTTATAGTATCTTTTTATATTATATTAGCCAATTTCAATCAAATCTGACAAAAGGGGTGAGGTCTCATCAGGATTCTATTCCTGATCTTCGGAGAGACAGAAAATAATAATAAAAAGTTCTTTTCATTCAGATATTAGCCAGCTCATGCCTGCCCACTGTGAATAATTCTAACCCAATCTGAGCACAGCTCAGGGAAAGATAAATAAGGAACAGGGGAGGAAGCAGAGGACCCAGGGATGAAGCTGAGAGGTGACAACAGGCATCAGAAGGTGACCTGAAATATTTATTTCTTTTAAATGAGAGGAAAGTTACCAGTCACAAATCTGTTGGAAATGCAGCTCCATTAGTTCTCCCACTCAAAACCAGCTTGTTTACCATTAAATGAATTACAAAATATTCTCATCACAATTAAGAATTAAATTTCAATTAACTATTGCAAAAATTTCCTGCAATGTGGCCACATGAAGATTATTTTTATTGAGACTGATTATCTCACACTGGAAATGAAAGGGGATTTAGTACTGATATTAATTTGTGCAGCTGTAGTAGTGTATCAGGGTTTTGTATGTTTATGATAACCCTTCTTTCTATTAGCACCTTCTGTAAAGTTGCATGGAAAAAGTCTGAATGACTAATCTTCCCTCTCTTACTCATTGCAAATGGGAATTGCAGGCAGTTATCTGCTGTAGCCTTGTTGTGACAAGGATTGTCACTCAGAGATACACAGATTCTTCTGGATACAGTGCTTTAAATAGGGTCTGCTGAAATAAATAACAGCAATCTCAAAAGTTTTGATACACATTGGTTTTATCAGTGCTTCAGCCTTAGGGCTGAAGATATTTTCTATGATTCCTTTGCTTTTGATAATATTAAGAATGTGGAAACAGAATAAAGAGACCATTTTATAAAAGTATGTTTTTAATGCCACTAATTCAGATGTTTCTCAAAATGGTGGTAAAAACTAAACACAGAGTGGAAAGACTAAATGTCTTCATGCTTTTCTATACAGTATTGTCATACATAAGTGGTAAAATAGGAAATCCTACAATTTTCTATGGAGTGTTGGAAACTTTAAAATAATAAAAATCCCCTGATTTATTTAAATTGCTAGGATTTGATATTAATTGCCCCATGATCTTGGCTGGCAGACTGTGTATATGCACAATTTCTGAGCAGAAAATAAAAGTCAAGTTTACCCATATCTACATAATCTGTTGTTGTTTTTGTTGTTGCTGTGGTGTAGGTTTTTGTTAGTTTGTTTTATTTTCTTTGCTATTAATTGTCTTATATGGTTCTTGGAAAGGCTATCCTTTTCCTTACCTAACATATCTGTACACTTCATACAATATTTCTTGCCCATATTCTTTACCAAATATAGCCATTAAATATTTTCTCATCTGAATATCATTAGGCACCATCTTAAAAACTGCAAGTCAAGGAACAAAATGAAATTCTTATAGGTAGCCAGCATTCCCTTGGCACGTCCAGTATCAGATATAAACTTTAAAATATATATAATTTGTTTTTTCAAATATAGGGTTTGGGGGGCTCTTTATAATCTGTTCATAGTTTGACTATTCAGTCTCATATATGTGTAATAAAAAAGATCATTTCTTATGTCACTGCATTCCTCTCGATTATCTAGGATTTGTAGACATGCAGTGGATAGAAGCTTAGTGATAAGTAAGGTGAAATATAATTTTGAGCCATAGTTCTGTATTTCCTTTCATTTATTTGTAGAGATAAGTAGAAAAGTGAATGAAAAGAAGTTTAAAGCCACCAGTGTTAGTAGGAACTAATTTTGCTCCGATTTTTCATGTCCCAGTTATGCTACTGGAGGTCCAGTTGCTGAGTTGCCCAACTTCACTTAAACTTTCATATAATGATATTTGAAATTTCATTATTCTATTTTTATTTAATTATCTTTTTTTGTTTGCTTTTGTTTTTTTTTGTTTGTTTGTTTTTTGTTTGTTTGTTTTTTGTTTTAGATAGGAGTGGGAGGAGTGATCTGGATATTTATGTTTTTTTCTGTATAGGATCCTTGTGAAGGGGATGATACCTGTTATTTACAGTGAGTTGTAGCTCACTTGAAGTCTGTGAAAGTCAGGAGCCAAGTAACCATAAAAACCTCTAGAAATGATCAAGCATTCAAAATGGTGTACTGTCCTCTTTGTTTACAGATATTTGTGAGGAAATTTCTATATCTCATTGACCTATGTATTTTGTGGCCATAGAGGACATTTTGTGTTTTCAGTTCCCATGCCTGATTTGTCCCAAGATTGAAAGCTTTGAAGATTTAACTTACCTTCTCTCTGGGTCTCCTAAAATTTCTCATTCATATTCTATGTTCTTTGAAACTTTTCTACAGTCCCAAGGGAGAGGTTGACTCCTTGAAGTACAGCAGCAATAATATTTGCAGTAAAATAAAATCAGAAAACATTTTTATAGAGACATCAAAAACCATTATCCCTTTTTTACATATTGCAAAATTACAGCATAGATATTAATGACTAGCCTAAAACTATAAAAAACTCAGAGGCTGACTTGAAATAAAGTCTGACTCTTCTCATTTCCAGGCATCTGCCCTTGACAGTGAGCCATTAGCTACTTGAGTTCAGGTTTGGGGTTTTGGGCTTTTTACTGCTAACATGAACATGACTTGCTTGAGTGTAATATGATGTTAAATTCAGTGTACTGTATAAGGCATATTGTTGTGCATGGAAGGAGTTATTACTTTATACTCAGCCATGCATTGTACATGGATTGTATATTAGATTAATTTCCAATAGACGAGTGATATTTAATGGAGCTCTTTTACATTAAATGTAGCTTTGGGAGGTCTAATGAACAATTGCAGTAGACTCCATGGGAATTTTGAGACTGATAGCAGAAGTAACAGATGTTGCATGCTTCAAAAAAAAATTTTAATAAAATATGATTTTCATTGTGCCACAATGGTGAGGCTTCTCACAGAAAAAAATTCTATCTGGTTAACAGTCAATATACATAAGTAACAAATATGCATAGTATGTACATAACTATATAAATATGTATAATTTAGAAAAGTTCTGTATATGCTCTCAGATATTTGACCCATAGATTCTATATTCTATATTTCCTTATTCCAAGGAAACTTGGGACTGAGATGCTTTAAGTCAACTAACAGTATAGCTAAATATAGCATGCTTCTTTCTTTTTTCTTTCTGTTTTTTAATTTAGACTGCTGTATTATCCATTTAGACCTCTGTGTTATCAATTAGACCTTTACATTTAAGAAAACCAAAACTTTTCATCTATATGTAGTTATTTCCTCATTTCATTCCTTAAGGTAGAGAGCAGCTGTCTTCTGTAAGATACATTCACTCTTTAGTTTCTGACCTCAGTATCCAAAATACTGTAGCAAAAGACCTGAGAAAATCAAGTTCTAAGTAATGGCTTTTTGTAGACCAGTGCAACAATTTGCTTTTATTATTGTGTTTCAGATATAAGTTTGAACTTCAGCTGATCTCAAATAAATCTTAAAGTCTGATAGCAGCGACCTTTAGTTTTAGTGTGGACTAATGAACTGCTTACTTTTCCATGGCTGCTGCCATAAAATACAACATTTCTGGCAGAAAAATACACTAGCTGCTAATAAGGACACACTCTAGGTCTAGATGAGCACCAGCCTAATAGGCAAATAGGAGCACTACAACTTTGACTTTTCTATGTCAAATATGGGACTCTTACAAAGACAAATAAAAATCTGGTGATAAACTCTTATTTCTTTTGCTCCTTATCAAAACAGAGGAGGCTCGAGGAAGGTCTTTATCTTCTTCGAGATATTTTTTAAACAGAGAACTACATACATTACAGAAAGTGTTTCCCATTTGGTTAGGTTAAGAGAAAATAGAAGCATTCAGACTATAAACATACCTCCAAGTTTGTAAATTTTATTTGGTGCACTGGCAATACTTTAATCTTATTTTTATGAGCATGGCTTGCTGCTGTGTGGAAAACTAAATTATTACTGGAACTGAACAAACACCACATGAATCTTTAAATATGATTTCAAACATACTGTAGTGAGGTAAATAAATTTCATAATTACCATGCAAGATTAGCCATAAAATCTTGTTAGGATACTATTTCGTATTCTTACAGAAACCAACACATTCAAAAGCAGTTTTCAGTTTTTTATGGAAATCTAGTTTCCATAACCATTTGCATTCTGAACAATAGGTGGAAAGTGGGTGAAAATAATTTTGGTGTGATATTTGCATTAAGAAAATGGGGTGGTCTCCAAGAACCATGCAATGTTATAGAAATGCAATGCTTCCTGAGTTGCACATTGCTCTGGATCACAGCCACTTTCGATGGAAAGTGGCTTTAAAACAATTAACTAATGCAGCAAACTGAGAATTAAGAAAATACATCATCGTACAGTTTAATGCTTTGTTTCACTCTGGCAGCCACTGAATGATGCCTTTAATGCTGCTACAGCATCTTTCCATGAGGAAAAAGGGGCAAATGCATAAAGGTTGCTAAGATTAGAAGTTGATACACAAGAATTATAGAATGGTTTATGTTGGAAGGGACCATAGAGATCAGATAGTTCCAACCCCCCTTGCCATGGGCTGGGAATCTTCCACTAGACCATATTGCTCAGAGCCCTCTCAAGCCTGCACTGGAACACTTCAGGGATGGGGGCATTCGCAGTCTCTCTGGGCAATCTGTTCCAGTGCCTCACCACCCTCACAGTAAAGAATTTCTTCCTAATATCTCATCTAAACCTGCCCTCTTTCAGCTTATAGCCATTCCCTCTTGTCCTATCACTGCTTGCTCTTGTAAAACCTCTCTCTTCAGCCTTCCTGTAAGCCCCTTTTATGTATTAGAAGACTGCTATAATTTCTCCCCAGACCCTTCCTTTCTCCAGTCAGAACAGCCTCAACTCTCAGCCTGTCTTCACAGGAGAGGTGTTCCAGCCTTCTTAGCATCTTTATTGCTCTTTATGGACTTGCTCCAAGAGGGTCTTGACTTTCATGGGTTGGGGTGCCCAGAGCACGATGCAGTACTTCCAGGCGGGGTCTCATGAAGACAGAGCAGAGGGGCAGAATCACCTCCCTCGACCTGCTGGCCACTCTGCTTTGAATGCAGCCCAGGACATGGTTGGTTTTCAGGGCTGTGAATGCACTTAGGGAAGACATTGACTGCTTGTCCACCAAAACACACAAATCTTTCTCATTAGGTTGCTCTCAGTCCATGCTCTTCCCAGCCTGCACTTGTGCTCTTGATTGCCTCAACCCTTGCACTTGGCTTTGTTAAACTTCATGAGCTTTGCGCAGGTTTGCCTCTCAAGCCTGTCCAGTCTCTCTGAATGGCTTCAAATTCTTTATGTCTCTTATGATTTGTCTTGTGCTCTTTTGAGAAAGTTCAACTATTGCCAAAATAGCTGTAGGTGTTGACAGCTGAAGTGTCAGAGGACATGAAGGGCTGCATTTCTCACATTTCTTGCAGGTAGCTGCTCTTTGCAGGTTTTTAGCATTCTTCGAGTCACATAATTCTCATGTAGACTTAATAGTGGCTTATGTATTCCTCTTAAAGTAGAGGGGGAAAAAATGTCTAAAATACTATTTTATTTTAAAATTCTGTACTATCTCTCTAAAATCTCAGCAATCCATGTCCCACTTTTAAATTAAGTTTGGGCTTCTCTCTGCAAAATTAGCTGTATGTAAAATTTCTTCTAAAAATTGCTTTAAATGCCAAGTGCTGCTATGGAACTTGTATATCAGAATTATACAAAACATTATAATCTGTATTGTAAATTTACCAAAACCATTTATTGCACATCTGAGTTTAATTTCTGTATGCTGTTTACTTTATTACCATTTTAATTTTACAACTTTCAAGATCATTAAGTAATAATAATAATAATAATTATATATTAAATAAAGTAAGGCTGTTATGACTCATCAACTCAACTTTCAGAGAAGTTGTCTCTTTAACTGGCTCTAAATTTCAAGAAATGTGAAGAATGAGCTCAAAAACATAAATATCAAGAGGGATCTTGAGAGGAACTTGCAAAACATCTTGAAAATATAAGCATAAAAGTTAAGGAAAAATTTTATATATGTAGACAACACGAACTCACAGATGCTTCATCACAGTCTCTCCTCACCAGAAAGAGATCTTTTGACATTCCATACCCAACATCATGGAGGCACGTGTGATGAGACCATAAGACCATAAGACCATAAGGGACTCCCTCTAAAAATACAGTGGGAAGAAGAGTAAGAAAATTGTGATGCAAATATTTTCTGGCTTTACCTTTGAGTTCTGCAGTGAAGTCAAAATGTAACATGGTGGGACAAAAAGAATCCTTTGATGGCAGCACCGAACAGGGGCAAATATATGCAAGCTCCTAAAGTTACTGCTGACAGCACTATCCTAGAGGAAAGGACTTAATCCCAAATGGCAGATAGAAGATAAGACAAAGGTAAACCAAAGGTGGCCCAGATAAGCCAAAATGAGTGGAAATTTGACTACAAGAAAGCAAAGAAATTGCTTCAGGTACCAAAGAATCAGTAGAAACCAACATTGTCCTTGTAGATACTTTCCCAGTAGTCCTTGTAGTCCTTTCCCAGTGACACAAGGACCTGACAGTACTTGAACACATGGGGCTGTAAACATCTTCAGAAGCATTTCCAGAACATCCTCAGATGCACATGCATATGTGCATGGTCCCACACACTAACATTTTGTTTTGACCCCTTCCCATCCTGTCAAACAAGCAGCAGTCAGGGTAACACAAGGAGTACAATTTGACTGGAAGAGAAACTCTCAGCTAACTGCAGCCCAAACAATTAATTAAAGGGTGTCCCTTCTTGAAATTGCTCCTGTTAGACTATTTTATTTATTTTATCCCCACAGAATTACAAAAATAAACATTTTTATAATTTCTCCATAATCTCATTGTGAATACCATGGACAGCTAATGCAGTAGGAAAACTGTTCACTTGAGAATAATTACATAAATATTACCAGAAAATATTGTTTCCTCATTTTGCAATGATACTAAATAACAGTACCATGAAGACAGCAGAGGAGTATGATAGCTAACTTTAGATATCTAAAGGAAAATTGAAAGGAAAAAAAGAGTTATTAAGCTATTCTCTGTCTCCAGAGAGGGTAGGATAAGAACTAATGGTTTTAAACTGTGGCAAGGGACACTTCCATCAGACATTTAGGAAAAATTCCACAAGCAAATATAGAATAACATGAGAACAGAGTGCCTGGGGGTGTTGTAGAGTTGCTGTCACTTGAGGTTTTTAAGAGTAAGAGACAAACATCTGTCAAGAATGACACAGGGTATAACTTGCTCCTGCTTTGGGGCATGGGGGAAGAACCAGAGGGCTTCCTGGAAGCCCAGTCAAGATGCAGTATCTGGCAATGCTAAACAGAGGGAGAAAATATTATATGTTTAAAATCTATTTCAAAGTATTTGAACTGAGGTTGGGTGAAATCTGGATTTGTTATTTCAATTTGGACTGTAAATGACCTACAAATTACAAAACAAAATAAGTAAGCAAATACAATGTCTCCTGTCATCAATAATCAGCTTTCATCACATCAAATTCAGAATGTCTTTTGCAGGAATATGATTTCAAGACAGGTTTCCTACATCTGAAGGAATAAAATACAACATTATAATGTTAAACGTATGTGCTATACTAAATGAATTCCTATCTTTAGAAGAATTTTGCAGTAAGGAGGGAAAAAATGTAACATTTACTTTGTTTTATGCTTATAGAAGTTACTGGGAAGGATACATAGTTCAAAAGCTTTTGTAAGTGTTTCACCTGTAGACTGGTCCCCTGCTAGTTAATGTAGGTGGTTCACTGACTCATTTGGAATTCACAGTCCTATTTAGATATGTTGATGAAACTGTTTTGTTAGCACCTGAATTTTAAACAATGCATTGATCCAAGCACTACCACCATTTTGTAATGGTTGCAGCTAACCTTTCAGCAAGCTGGGTAGTTACAAATACTGGTTTTATGTATGCAAGTTTTAATCTGGATTTTTTTTCCATTCTCTAACTGTAATGTTATAAAAAAAAGGAGTCTTTTTATAGTATTAAATCTGGAAAAGAATCAAAGCACTTAATTTAGGTCATCTTTTAATTAGTTTGATAACCATATAATTGGTCATAACATGAGTTTTATCTATATGGGAAATCCATTATGTATATATATGTATCCATATTTTTCCTTTGTATAGGCACAACAACATTTATCTTTGGCTTTACCATACTGTGACAGAAAAACTGACCTAGAAAATCTATCCAGAAATGGCTTTACACTTTGTTAGCTAAGTTTTACTCTAGTTACCTTCTGCCCAGTTACCTTCTATTGTCTTTGGAATATGGATGGGCTGCAAAACCACTAAAAATGATGCATGAACTGCTGTAGACATTAGTCCACTGTATCTTAAGTACAGGCATGAAGGAGAACTTTCTTTTTAATCCAGAGACTCCATTTTTTTTTCTTAATAAATATCTGAAAAATATCATGCCAGACATGATCTCTTAATTACATCAGTATTAATACAACCTAGAGGATCTCTGACCAGAATGATGCAGTCTTTCTTTTGCCAAGAAAATAATACAGAGACTAATGAGGTTTACTCAGCTGAGTTATCTGAGATATAGGTTCTGCTTTCCTTTGAAAACCAGTGGAGAAAATCAAAGTCAGGAAGAGCAAAACAGAAAAAAAAAGAGTAAAGAAAAAATAAGAGCAAAGAGAAAGAAAAAAAAGAAAGTAAATAAGAAAGATAGAGAGAAATTAAAGGATAAATGGAAACAGAAATGTAGAAAGGTAGGGAAGAAGTGGGGTGGGAGAGGAGAGGAGAGGAGAGGAGAGGAGAGGAGAGGAGAGGAGAGGAGAGGAGAGGAGAGGAGAGGAGAGGAGAGGAGAGGAGAGGAGAGGAGAGGAGAGGAGAGGAGAGGAGAGGAGAGGAGAGGAGAGGAGAGGAGAGGAGAGGAGAGGAGAGGAGAGGAGAGGAGAGGAGAGGAGAGGAGAGGAGAGGAGAGGAGAGGAGAGGAGAGGAGAGGAGAGGAGAGGAGAGGAGAGGAAAATAACAGGGAGACAGAAAGGTGGGAAGGGATAAAAGAGTGGGATGGAAAGGCCCCTAGACAAGACAGACAAAGAAAGTAGGTAAGAGAAATTATAGGATCATGTTTCCAAATTTTCCCTTCACAGAAACAGGTAAGATTTTCTGCGTTAGTCAGGATGCCCTGAGCTAAAACATAAGCTTTTAGTTGTATGCATTTAGTGTACCTGTAGAATTTTCTACACAGGTGCACAGTCAAGCATCACAGTATCTTGGAAAACTACCAGTCTTTCAGGTGCTAAATTAAATTATTGGTAATTGCTTCAGGAGAGCTCTGTTCAGTGGTAATAACTGAGTACCCACTTTTAATACGGAGTAATCATTACATTTTGGGAAGGCCAGTGAGTGAAAAATTTTCTACCAAGAAGTTATACACCTAATTCAACTCTCCAACCAACATGAGATCCCTCTTATAATGGACAGATGCACCCCGGTTCAAGATAATTTGCAATTATGCAGTATTTTAATAGGAGGGAATTAACACAAGCAAGGGGCTTCTGCAGAATAAATGAATTCAGAAAATAAGACCATGGAAAAAGAAACATCTCAGATTTAGTTTTTTTAGATTTGTTAAGGGATGGGAATTAATCTGTGCTATTTGGCACTTCCTTTGCATCAGTTTTGCCAAAGTTACTGTTTCTACCCACCATCTACTCTACACATTTAAGTGTCTGTCAAACATGTTGTTAATCCAGGCTGATATACTGCAAAAACATCTCAGTTTTCCCATTTTTCTCGAGGCCTGCCTCAGCAAATACTTGTGCAATATATAGTTCTTTGGGAGATTCTAATATTCAGGTAAATTATTGTATACTCACAAACTTCAGAAATCCTTTAGAATACTACTACACCACTCAAAGATTAGGAAATCTTATAGCTACGTAAATAGAGAAAGCATAGATGTTTGTAAAATTACCAAAGAACAGTGGAAGTCATCCACAATAGTGAGATTATCCTTTTTTCCACCTTATATAAAGCAAAATATTATCACTCTATGAAATACAGCTGAGGTACCCACACTTCGTAATGTGTCTGCATTTCAATGAGAATAGGCTTTCAAATAATTAAGAAAGGGATACTTATTTGCATATTTTCATGTTCTAAAATTTTTATTGTTGTAGCGAATATAGAACAGAACTCTTTGTATTTTCACAGTAATTTATTAACTCTACAATGTAGCCTAAGTTTGGAAACTGTGTATTATACTTACTGCTTACTTAAGCATTGCCAATGCTCCCTTGAAGAAAATTTTTCCAAGAAGATTGGTTGCTTTCAAAGTAGCAATTGTACTAGTCCAACTATATAATTCATTGTCCTTTCAGAACAATTTGAAACATGTTATCATAAAATGAGAATTAATGATAGCATTAGGATTTAACTCTATATATAGATATAGCAATATAGTAATAATTAATAATAATTTGGGTAGTCATATTTTTTTGAAAACTCCTGAAATTAGCAGTGGCATGTTGTGATGACAAAGTGATCTATTTGACAGATATAACCCACTTGTTGCATAGTTTTTTGTCCTTCATGCTTGTTTATTACACTTAAATACTTGCCACTATTGGATAAATAATAATTTTGCCTCTTCTTTTTCCTGAATTAAAAGAAAAGAGGATTAGAAAAAAATGTTTGGAAGAAAGAACTGTAGAAAATGAAGAAAAGTGCTGTTTTCGCATTGAGAAGAGTAACATTTATCAAAACATGCAGGCCTTGTTCTGCTTCCATTAGCTGTAAGGGATATCTATTAGTAAACTAACACCAGTATTCAGCTGGTTTTTTTTTTCAACTCCAAGGTCTCTTTATTCAATATGAACACAGTACACAAAGTGCTTGCTGGTTGTTCAATATAACCCCTTCTATTTGTACACCTCTTCTCAAAACTTTCCTCAATATTTGTCCGCGTAGTGCACAAGTGGACCTGGTGGCATAACCTCCTGTAAGACAGGCATTGATTTGCTTCAAGCCTTGATAAACACTGAAATTAGAGGGAAAAAGGCTTATGAGGTTGATGAAGATTTGCTGAAGAAAGGGAGACAAGAACCATGAATACATATTAAATTGAGCTATAGTATGAACATAGTCAGAAAATGAGTTGAGAGACCTATTAAAATCTCTCCAAATCATAAAAAAGATCCAGCTGAACACATGATGTGATATGAATATGAAATAGGGATCTTCTTGTCTATACATAGAGGTTCTTTTTGATCCATTGCTGCCTGAAATGTTTGAAGGGTTTTTTTCCCTGTGCTCTCTGGGTGCCAGGTTGACAGCCGGAATACTATCTGGATATAAAGTCCAGTGGAGCTGATGTGCTTTGAGCAGAGCAGGCTAAAATAAGAGAAAAAGTATCTTAGTAGCTGCAGTGCATTTCACAGAGCACCCCTTGCTTCTGTTCAGTACAAACTCTTATCCTTTTGATTTATATTAAAATTAATCAAGATGAATGGAAAGCAGATAACTGTGATGTTGATATTGTTATTATTACAAAGATATTTACAGGTAATAAGACATAATGCCAATGAAAATCAGTGAATTAAAGTAAATTTTCATGTATAGCTATATGTGTTTTCTTAAACTATTTTACTCGAGGAATAAAATATAGTTTTTGACTATTCTGACCCCTAAGCAGTGAAAGCAAAACACTTTCATGTTTATGAAGCATCACATTGTACATCTTGCCATTTTTGTATTTGTCTTTAGGCATGACTATGATTGGTGTTAGAGACAAGATGTTGTGTTGGATGTGCATTTGTTCTGATTCACTACTGATGTATGTCCTTTTGCCTTTTTGACATTCCTAACTTTGAACATCTGAAATATGAAAAGGCAGAAGAAAATTTTCAAAGGAATGTAAAGAATGTTCCCTTTTGGACCTGCCTTACCAGCACATTTTTGTTTTTTTTCTAAAATGTGAACAGTACAAAAGATCTATTTTTGTGATTCTTACAGTGTATTTTGTCTGTTAACTATATTTCCTACAACCTAATGGTTTGCAGAGAAGAAATAGTTCTCTTTCACTAAACCAATTTATTTGTAAGCTATTACTTTTATTTACTTCTTAATACAAGAGTAATTATTCTTTCAGACTATTTATACATTACTGTAGTTCTACAAGCTTCATTAGACATAACAGAAATGAGCTAAGGCCCTAAGGTTCAATTTTATCTGCAGCATAACACATAGTTTTAGATAATTATATATAGTGTGTGGGTGGTTTTAGTTCTATGTAAAAAATAGCCTTTTCATATCCTTTTTCCTTAAAATTAATATTTTTTTACATTCTCCCAGCTGTAAGACAGACAATTCTGAATTTCTCCTGAGGACCTTGTATAGGTCCCAGTGCTGAAATCTCAGTTACTGTCAAGTAGCATTAGCATAAAAATGGAAAATTTCCAATGCTAACTACTTTTTGGCAGATGATTAGTGGAAGGCAACAAAGCAAAGGCAATGACATTTTATTTTTTTCAGTTAGGGATATAGTCATCAAAGATATTCATCTCCCACACATTTTGATTGATAACATTTTACAAATACACTGATTCAGTAAACACAACCAGTAAGTACTTCTTATTAGCCTGGAAATTCTCTTGCAAACATGGAAGTTCTTGCTTAAAAAAATCCTCTCCCATCCCAAACTATCCAATCAACATTCTGCGTACAATAAAACTCAGTTTTTAAACTTTCAAGAAGCAAAACAGTGTCTCCTTATTTTTCTCCCACTTCCTTGTGCCTGTTTATCCTTTGAGCACCATTGCTGTTGCACAGCTTCATCTATTCTAAGACTCTGTCTTGATGTGCTTTCTATAGTAACCACCAACATTGCTTCTTTAAGCATTTGTACTCTTTTTTATTTAGCAGACA
Organism: Cinclus cinclus; assembly: GCF_963662255.1. NCBI lineage: Eukaryota > Metazoa > Chordata > Aves > Passeriformes > Cinclidae > Cinclus > Cinclus cinclus. Next base: position 42,010,375 of record NC_085050.1, on the reverse strand, counting down.
ATGAAAACTTTAAGAGTTGAGAAAATGGTGGACAGATTGAGGGATGTGCTGCTGAGGAACTTGGTTAGGCTGGCACAATGTGTCATTCCCATTTCTGAGGCCTTGCAAGTTATAGGCAACTGTTTTGGCAATATGTCTTTTTCTTCTTTACTTCATGTGCACTTAATTTCCAGGAATCTTTAGTCATCTGGTGCTGTGTGAATCCTTCTGCCTGTCCTGAGATTTCTAATACACCAGGGACTCTGTCTCAAATATCTCCTTATTGTGCTGGATGCAAGACTGAAACAATCATACTCTTATGTCAATAACAGACCTGCAAAATCTCAAAAAAATGATTATAAAATCAATTGCTGATTCATCCTTCTTTTGCTTTTGAAACTGTGTTTGCTAAAAAAATCACATTGCAGCAAGCATGAAATATTAATCTAGTCCTTCTTTACTGTACTCTGTTTCATCTGTGTAGCTGTGAGGATTCTGGGCAGGATAATACTCCCCTTGGCAGGGATTTCATCGACAGATGCTGGTATCCAAGTGCTTGAGAGCTGAGGGAAATTGAAGGAAGGAGATTGGGGGCAAACAGAGCTGTCCATAGAGCTCACATGGTTGACACAAGTGATTCCACAGACATTAACATACCCAGTGTAGCACATGTCCCCTGATTCTTCTGGACGCAAGCTGAGAGGAGCACAAAGACAGGTCTGACATCACATCTGGGGTGCTCCCCTTACCAAGAATCCATATTCCCTATCCAGTTGTCAGGTCCTCATGAGGGCTCTTTTGGGAACAGCTGGGCCAGATATCACTGTTCTGACTGTTTCCTGGTCACTTCTGTAGGCAGTTCCAGGTCACAAGCAAAATTTTACTTCATGTGTAGTGCAAGACAAGAGGAGAAGCTACCTGAGGATGCTCCTGAGGACACTTCAGAAATTGATAGCACCAGGGTAAAGCTGAATTTGAAGGTGAAGTCCCTGCTCTCCTTCAGCAAATTTGTGAGGGATGACAGATGTATATATTTTAGTCTTATATATTAAATAAACCCTCTTCAACAAGCAATGAAATGAGAAGTTGTAGAAATGAAAAGTGCGATTACCTTAGACCATCCTAATCAAAACATGGCAGGTTGTTTATATGTCAACACCTTACTTGCTTTACCTTAGTGCCAAAATCTAAAAAAGAAAGTGACAGGATAAAGAAATTAATTGAAGTCACAGTATGAGACTTTATTTACCTTTTCTTGTTGATAATGTATAAAAGACTGAAATCTTATTTATTTCACATGCATATTTTTGGAAGCTCTTCTTTAATTGCTGCCAGAATTTTTCACTGAAACTTGGCTTGGAAAATGGAGTAACTGCTTTGGCATCAAGCAGTCATAAATAATTCTTATACAGTGATGCTAGAAGCCAGAAGATATTGTTATTGATTACATGATTGCTTGTAAGAATTCCAAATGCAGACGATCTCAATGCCTTTATTAAGCTGAGGTTACTCGAAGTCATCATTGCAATTAATTTCTATTTAAGATCTGTTATACAAGGAGAACTAATAACTTCTCTGGTATATTAAATCATCACTGAACTTTTTATTCTTGTGTATCAATATTTTAATAATAACAACAATAAAACAAATAGCTATTCCTTTAAAAGAAACAACATTTTACAATACAGAATGATTAGAGAAAATTGATAGAGCAACCGTGTTTTCTTTCATAACACAAGGTAAATAGAAAAGACATCACTGTTAACAGTGGCTCTGTCATCTTTAATTAGTCTTTCCAAAAACTGTCCAAGATTAAAGTCTTTTTCAAAGCATGTGTAGACATGCTTTGGCTCTTCTGATGGAGGTATTTATGTTCTTCTCCTGTGTAAGCTTTAACTACTTTTACCTAATGTTGCATTTATCTCCATGCTGTTTGTAGATTTGATTCTAAGATACTGCAAAAAGTGGCAAAGAATGTTAGAGATGAGATAAAAAAAATATTGCAGTGGGAATGCACACTCTGTGACTAATTGGTCTTACATGTGAATTCTCTAAGGCATCCCTGTAATTATGCTAGAGATGAATCTCTGGATCTCCCTGAGGGGCTTCTCAGGGTTCTCATGAGGGAGGCAGCAGCCCACCATCTTTTTGTCACGTGGCCTGCCTCTGCAAAAAATAACTTTGCATTGCTATCCAGATAAGCATGTACTATACATTGAACCCTAACTATTTAGAAATAATGAGAAGCTCAGAGCCAATCTAGCAGTGCTGATATGAGCAATAGGTCAGTTTAAGAGCACTGATGTAACTTCTGAATATCTAGGTGGTGTAAATAAGGTTATATGCCCTATATATTGCTATATAAATTTGGAGATAATCTAGATTTAAATCTGGAAAGAGTTCTTGATAGAGTTTATTCAGCTGTTCTTGGGAGCCTGTATGAAAGGGCAACACAACTATTTTGCATCACGAGAAAACTAGATGTAATTTTAAAAGAAAAAGGAATTAATATGTCACTGATTTTTCTCTTGGCTCCATATTGCTCTCTTGGGTAACGCATTTCACTTTTGCTGGTCCTCAAGGAATAGCAAACAACAGAGGTCACAATTTACATTTGCCTAAATACTTTCACAATGCTTTTCTATTTCAAAAAGGGTAAGTGTACCCGGTACTCTTAGTTATAAATGGATGTATATTAGACAGGTCTCCTATTTCTTCTGTATTGTACCTTAAACAGACAACCTGCAATCCTAATAAAAAAAATATATATATTTTATTTGCTCTTTAAATAGATTTTGTCACCGTTAATTAAAAAAATCAAGGTAGGGAGAGGTAATTAGATATAGAATAAAAAGATAAAAACATATTTAGAAAGCATGCCAAAATATATTAATACAGTCTTTCCAGTGTAAATATGTGTGGAATAGCTACTGATTTATAAATAAAACTGTAAAAAATATGGTGTAGTGCTCACTGGCAATAGCTGTATTCCAGCTAGCAGGGGGATGAATGTGATCATTAGCAATTAAATACAACTCCCTGAACATAAAAATGAAGCCCTGTTTGAAGGTATTGGTCAAGTGAAATGAATGACAAAACCCCAAGTGATCTCTGTTATCACCCAATATGCCTCAGAACTGGTATGTGTCTGAAAAGCTGCATCCTTTCACCCCTACTCCCAGCTGCTTAGGGAGACATATCACCTGAGCAGCACAAGCACAGCACTTTACAGAGGATGTGAAAGAAAAGGAAATATCCTCCAAAGTCTGCAAGAAAATATGGAAAAGTATAGGAAAAAAACGTGATAGTGCATGTTTATCTATCATGTCAGAAAATAAGTAGAGTAAGAATACCACACATTTGAGTGTATGCATGCTGGATATAGATATGCAGCATCTGCCAATTATCTCCATATCATGAAAGCTAATTTTTACCATTGTCAAAAAACAATCATACTCTTTCTATCATCTTTGAAACATCCCATTTTCATTCTCTTACCTTCTGTACTCCTCCTTCTCTGTCTTTCATTTCTCTGCAGCAAAAGAAAGAGCTAGGAAATAAATAATGTATGAGAAAGGGGGAAAAAAAGGAATTAGGGTTTATTTATCAGGAACAATAGCTTAATTCATGAAGCAATCTTTAAAATGCCTGAGTTTTGCAGCTGGTGGTGAGGGTAAAACCTTTTCAGGGTTAGGCATAGAGCCAATATAATAAAAACTCCAGAAGAGAGCCATCAATAAAAGAGGATTTTAAGATTCAGACACTTGCTGGGCTTGCTTTTCTCTTTCAGGCAAGCTTCCTCATTCCTTCATTAGCCTGACTCTTCCAGTATCTCTTACCCACATAAATCCCTGCTCCAGCTCCCCCCCTCCTGTGTGTTTTGAAGCTTCCACATGGAGGATATCTTATTGACACTACACCAGATATGCCAGTCTGCCAAATGTTAGCCATGTAAGGAAGACTGATTCCCTTTCCTTTGTTGGTCACTTACATAAAAGTAAAGAGCAAATGGATGCAAAAGCCACGTGTTCAGTGGACATGCATTAAAGGGTGACATACTGCAATATTTCGTGTGGCTTATGTAGATTTCTTTCCTCCATTAATTCGGTATTGCTTTACGAAATACAAATCCTAAGGGGCTGCCTTCCCTTACAGCCACTGAATCCCTTCCTCGATGGGAAATGACTCAGCATGTGCACCTCACCTCCCAGGATATGCCAGGGCCAGGTGCTCACCACACTAGAGCTTTTCCCTTTCACCCTGCAGCAACAGCTCTATATTTATACAAACCAAGGGGGAATGGTGTCAAGAATCAATTAGTGGGGAATTTCTGAATGCAGAGTTACTTGTTGCCTAGCAGCAGCCTAGCAAGCAGAGCTTGACGGATTCATTTAACCCCTAAATAACCTGGGCTAACAGATTATTTTTCATCATCAACTCCCAATGCTTTCTCAGTCAGTCTAGAAGGATGAAATGCCTGGAATATTTTCTGCTGTTTTCAGGTGGGTCCTTGCCTCCATTCAGTTGACCAAAATGTACAGTGGATAGAACTTGTGGTGCTTAATTTCAAATAAGTCCTGCAGAAGACTTTCCATGATACCAAGCCTCCTTTTTGGAAGTAAGGAGTGCGACTGAAACTCCTCTGTTTACCAGAGCTGGGCACTGGCCATCCAGAGCATCTGGCAGCCACGGGCTAGGGGACATGGCTTCAGCAAGACAGGCAGAATCTCACCAAGGGTCAGAAAACACTGAGTAATACTTCTGCTGAAAATTTATGTCTGATCTTCTTCCTTAATAATTAATTCAGCAGAGAGAAAAAGATTGCTCATTTGCATAACTATTTTTTTTCAGTCACAGCAATCAGACTATTAATAGATATTCATATTAACATCAATACCAAATGGGGGAAAAATTCCAAGGGAATTTTTAGAAAACACTGTATTAGGGCTTTATAGTTAAATCAGTGCTGTTTAGTCAAGGCATTAGGCTGCCATGCTAAAACATTTTAGTAATCAATGCTACGGATTTGTGCCAAAAAGACCAGATACACCACTTCTATTCTGGAACATATCTGGAGACGAACATCTCTTTAATGCTCTGTTACCTTCACCCATGTTAGGACTTCAAACAGAAGTGTTTCCTTTATGACTCCATTTTCAATTAAAAATAGTCAACTATTCAACCAGAATGTCCATGCTTATTATTTTCCTAGAGATGATTTAGTGACATGGAAAAAGGTCTGAGCATTTAATGTTCAGAGGTTTGAAGAAATTTCCATACTATACAAATTACACTTTTTATCACTGTAATCTTTATAATTGTATCTTTCATAAGATGACATCTCCTCTTTCTTAATTTTCAACTCCAGCAATCCTATTTAGCTGCAGCTCTGTGTACGAAAGATTTGGTCCTGTTTGGTTCAAATACATAGTAGGTTATGCTGAAAAGATGACATTCCACAGAGGGAAGCACTTCCAAAAGCTGCTCTGGACTCTCCACGAAAGAGTAAGCCAGATGAAACCAGTCTCTTTCGTTGTTATTGCACATCACCACCTGTCTCCTCCTCCCTTCAAAGCCCAGAGCCAAATATTTATTTGGGTCTTTGCTATGTTCAGTCTGGCTTACACACAAGGTGACAGACAACTGCGAAACTAACAGGATATTTATAGGAAGACAGGCCAAAGCTGGAGAGTTGAAATCTGAAAAGTGTCAGGAACACAGCCCTGCCTGGGGAAATTGTTTAGGGGAAATAAACACAATGCAAAAGCAACTGAAAAAATTGACGACTGAACATGCCCTCCAGGGCTCTAATATGAATTTAAATTAATAAAGTCTGAAAAGCCTTTATGTAAAAAGCTTGATGACTGCCACTATTTGAGACTATTTCTTTAGAAAAGTAAAATCGATTCACTCTTCCATGCCAGCAGGCTGAAGTCACATAGAAATAACAGAGTGAAAGAAGTTCAGAGGAAATGGGTACAGTCTATTTGGTACAGGCATGAGAAGACTTATTTAAGAACTTGGGCACAGACTTCAAATGATTTTTCTAAATCTCTGTTATGACATTGATCAGTTCAATTTCCCACCAATGCATATAACTTTCAGCAGTGATACAGAGACCCTTGTTGCAGTAGTCTTTTGCTTTTGGTAATAGATGAAACTTTGAAGCCAGAATGCATTTCTTGAACAAAAATGACATCAGAATTTGGACACAGCAAAGTCTGGTGCTTAGTGACTCAAGTGACTTATTCAAGTGACCTAACTTGTCATATGTATAACTCATGCCTATACCAAACAGAATGGCAAAATGCAGTGATTTTACAATTCAGGAATATATTGAGCTTTTTTCAAAAGCCACCTGTCTTGATGAATCTTGATAGCACCTTGATAGCACTCTGAATAACCAAATACTACTGCAACTTGAGCAGAACTGTGAGAGCACCCAGGGGCTTAGTGTGGTGCCTGCAGAAATCCCAGTTTGGCAGCCTCTAGCTCTCACTAGGTAGTTTCTGAAAACCAGGGGTAATTAAATAAACAAAATCCTCCCTGGTTTACTTCTCCAGGTACAGAATGGGGACAGCCAGTAATATCAGTTTGACACAGTTATTTGCAGTAGCTCACCATCATTACTGTAGTGAAATCATAGCAATAGCTAAGAGAAATCTATTTCTATTCAGTCTTTTTAAACAGCATCTTTTAGAGAGGAATTTAGAGAGGAATAGTGAAGTCCATTTCTAGCTGTTAACATTCATAAACATGTCACTCCTGCCCTTTGCCTACATGGCTGAGGTAAGACATATTGTTTCCAACTTCATTGTAGATCTAGTGACTCAAATAATTTCATTTTCCACATTTTTCTTCCTTCCCCCATACAAGCAGGATAACACTACTTACAAGAACATGGCTGTGAGGGTTTCTTCATTAATAACTGCATGTAGTTTGAAAACTTGGAAGTATTATATAAAATGCAAAATGCTACCTAGTCCCACTTCATTCTTCACTCTGCTGCCACAACTTTTCAGCAACAGTTTTGAATAAAAGCTCTCCATGCCTTAGTACACCCCTGTGCTTAGTGACATTAGACGCCTAGATTTTTCCCCACCCCAACAGAGATTCCTTTATCCTCCATTCTTAAACTTCCCCGGATCATTTTGCATAACTTTCCTTACAGATGCATTTTCTGCTTTTGAGTCACTCTCCACATTTCAGAAATGTTTTGAAACAGCAAACCCAAAGAGGCATTTCTAATTAGATTTTTAAATTTTTAACTTAAAAAAGAAAATCAATTCCATATTTTTCTAGTTCCCTAACTGTGTTGTATATTTGGCTTTAAAATATATGGTCCAATGTCTTTATTCCTGTTGATAGGAGAACACATGTGGTTTTAAGTCTAATATGAGAATGAATGAATTTGGGTTTTTTAGATGTCATTGGTTAGAGTAGCAACTATTAAAGAAGTAAAATCTGCCAATCTACAAATTAGTTAAATGGTTTATTTTATTTTTCCTGTTGTGATGGCTGTGTTGCTCCACTAATACAGGTGATTGCAATAGATGTAGTTTTGTTTGTTGGTCATAATAAGACAATTTGAAAGTTAGATTGCCAGAAAAGATAAGAATAAGAAGTTGGCAAAGAAATTTTGGTGTTGAGGATATTCATTTTCATGTCTTTGCAAAATCTTTCCTATGGATTTGTATCTACAGCGCACAATTTTGCTCCATCAATATGTTTTTGATCTGAACATGTGGAATTACACCCACTCTTTCTGAGTCATCTTTAAATCTAAACAGTATTAATTTCAGCTAACTTGAGGAGGACATGTGCTCATTAATGAAGCCCAAGTGCTTGCACTAAGTAACAAGTTAGCAAGAAACTTCATTCTTTTCAAGAGCTCTAGGTTCCGGGTAGACATTTCCTGCATATTCAGTTAGCAATAAAATCTTCAATTAGCACTAGAGGGCATTGGAAATGAAAATAGTTAGTGTGCACTGAGATGCAAATGCTTTTAGCAGTGAAAAGGAACAATTTCATGCCAGCCTGCACCAACAAGCTCTTTTTTTTTTCACTGAGATTTACATTTTCAGTGAAGTCCTGAAATGTCAGCCACAGAGTTACATTATTTATTTTCACTAATATTTCAGTAACCTGGGACCTTGATTATCTCACTGGTAAAAGGAACAGTTGTATTTCACATTTATGCATCATTTTTCTTCCCCAAAATACTTCTCACCTGTATGCATTTTAGACCAGGAGTCAAATATTAAGGGAATTCTGATTAAATTAACCATTAGTGTATTTGCTTTCCTTGTAGTAAAATATGTGTTGACTTCTGAACAGAATTTTCAAAGGGTATGTTTCTGGCTTTTATGCATAATTTAACTCAGGAAGGAAGGAAAGAATAGAATAAAGTTTAAAGATCTGCTGAGTATGCTTGGTAAGGAGGGTCCCATATTACGTTAGCTTAGATATATATTTGTCCTAATTAATGAGGTCGGGATAAACATCATGAGATTTCTGCTCAACGGGTTAAAGTTTGGAGGAGTTGCCTGAACAAGTTGGTAACTTTTGCACCTGGCAACCATATAGGACGGTGACTCAAGGGTATGCAAAGGCTAGGGACAAGTTTTTCCTAGGGCTGGCCTGTATGAATATTTATCCATTTTATATTCAGATAATTGTGGCATTGATACTTCTAGATTTGGTCCTTCAGGACAAACACAGGCCCGGCTTCTACTTACTACACTGACCATTCAGTGTCTTCAGCACTTCACAGAAGTGACCTGCAAATTGGACAGATGGCAGGAAAATGTGACAGATGCATCAAAGTACAAAAATAAAATGGGAAAATAACTTGAAATAGAATATGATCAATACTGGTTTTAATGCATGTATGAAGTTGATACTCAGCTGAGTGGCTTTTTCACACCTATACTATTCATATTACAGTTTCATGCTATTACATCCTTCTTAATAAATACATCAAGAAACTGTAATAAAAATGTGGTAAAACATTTGAACTCTCAAGTTCTTAGATTGAAAATCCCTGAGAGTCAGTGTCTACAGCTATCTCCTTTCACATTTTTGGTAAGGGTCTTCAAGCCTGATGAGGGTTTTTGAGAAATTAAAACTAGAGTAATGAGTGATTATATACTGGGTAGTTGAAATGTTTTTAAAGTAAATTTATGTTTTTTTAAAGTGAAATTATTAAAGGGTTTTGAGAATTTAAAATTAATTTAATTTAGTTTTGAGTTGGGGTTTTATTTGTCTGATTCATTGGCATGAATGAAATTTTACTTCAGAGCTCCACCTGAACTACAAAAGTTTCCAGGAGAGTTAGTGACTCACAAGGTACATCTACAATAAATAATTTGGTTTAATACCCAAGATAAAGCTTTAAAAATTAATTTCCATCTGATCATGATATATCCTGGAAGTAGGTTACAGAGTGTGCATGTGGGAAACGAGTTACCTATTAGAGGATTAATGAATCACATGGTAATAATGCGCAATAGTACTTAAGTAGTAATAAAATTTGCACACACCTCACATATTTTTAATTTCTATCATAACACTTAGGGAAGTAAAGGTGGGTTGAATACCACTTCCACCTTATGGGATAGAAGAGCAAGAGAGAAAGACTGATAGTTTGTCAGGCAGTTAAACTGCAGTTAAAACTCGGGTTTCTCACACATTCTAACCATAACTACTAGCACTGCAACATGAACAGCTAAATTTCTTGTAACAACCAGTCAGTTTCTGGGGGTTTTCAGAGAAAGTAAGACAGAAATTTTGGTTCAGTGTAAACCTGTGTTTGTCACTGCCTAGATAACCTGACGTATGAGGTACAGCAAACTTGTATTTTAATAAGATATGACCTTTGATGTGAAAAGCATCCAAAGCCCTCTTCCTATTCTTAAATGGTAAGCTCATTATATATAGTCCTTTGAATTTTCAATTATTTCATCACGGCAACTCCAGAAACAGTTATAGGGTATGTTCTAACCATTCCCATTGAGGCAAAACTTCCCCTTCATGTAGCATATTTTCAGAAACTGTGTGGGACAATAACATGTAAGGGAGTTGACATTTGTTGATCTTTAAGCTGCTCAAAATTATTTAATAGAAGCGATCAATGTAGTTTAACAGACTTTGAGTGAGTTTGGTGGACAAGTAAAAACCCAGAAATGTCAGTGGGATACACATGCACCAAAGGCTTCACATGTAAACACAACAACAGGAAAAAACATCCCACAGATGATGGTCTTCTGCCTTGAGTAACTCAGCATGTGTATCATCATAAGTAGTGTACTCTTCTGCCTAGACTTCTGATTCAGCATTTCCAGGCAAATACTGATTCTGGGGTTTCCACTTGACTGGAACCTGCATAGCAGATTAGCATTAAAACTTGAGGTCATATCATCCAATTATAATGTGCTTGGATGACCAGCAGATGATTCAGGAGAACCTATGCTTTTTTTTTCTTCAGCAGCCACTGCAAGCAGATTTACCCATGACACCTCAGGCATATCCTGAAGCTGCTCTTGCCCAGAGTGTTATTTCTTACAGACATGAGTATTGCTCAAGAAAAACTGGAAAAAATGGACTTTTCCTACACATAGGCACACAACCTTCTGGCTCAGCCTTCCTCCTCACCCTCATTGTGTGGTCATGCTCAGCTCCTGTCCCACATAAAGCTCTCACTTTTAATGCCTGCAGGACAGCTCTCTGCAAGTGACTTGTGGGTGATCCAGTACACCTCAAAGGAAGAGTCTGGAGAACCTGAAGGCTACCAGAGATAAGAGCAGTGATTTTCACCCTTCACATAACCTCCCGTCCTTGGGCTCTAAGGCTCTGAGAAGGAATTTTGTGAGGCAGGCACGTCCCTAAAACCTGGGCCATGTGGTGCAGTCACAGGTTGTCTGTCGTACACACACACACTGCAGCTGGTGCCTTGGAGGGAGCATTGGAAGAACCTTGCTGAAATATCCCTAATAGCCATGTTGGCCTGTGGGAAATGGATCAAGCTGATGCCATCTGTGGGAGGAGGAATGTGGGGTTGTAATGAATTTGATTATATGGCGGCTTGAAGGGCAGATGCCAAAGGGCCCTCAAAGGGCTATCCCTCAGGAAGGGCCACTTCATCTCCACTAAAGCATCCCTGCAGAGCAAACTGAGTGGAAAGAATTTCATCTAACAGGGCAGCTTTCAAAAACCCTGAGACAAATAGGCATGATAGAAAAAACTCCCTGGACAGTTTGTTTTGCTAATATTTCTCTGAGGACACCTTTGCTCCTTTTTATCTCCATGAAAAATATATCTTTGTATATTGGATGAGGCATGTATAAAAACACATGTATTATTTATATATAAGCCTTATTTACTGAAAACTCTGGTTTATGCAGCTTTTTTGCTTCCCTGGCTTTTTCCTTGACTTGATTTTTTATTTTGTTCTTAGAAGGAAGTGTTCATTGAATTTTAATCTGGATGGGATTTTTATGTTACAATTTGCTGTTAGAGAAAGCAGGTGATTTAGTAACTGTAAGTCTAAATAAATAAACAGAAGCATTATTGCCTCTAGTGAAATAAGATTAACATTATCAGTAGAACCAAAACTCTTTTGTGTTAATCAGTCTGAATGAAATCCACAATAGTTTCTAGTATTCTACTAATTTATTCTCCTGTGATAAGAGACACTTTTTTTACACTGTTGTCCTTGGTGGACGTTCTGTCTCATTTTATAAACTTAAATTTTCTTATTATATAAATTATAAATGTGTTGCCTCCTCCTTGCACATTAACATGTTATTTGGTAAAATACCTGATTGCTTATGATTTCTAAAGGAGGGAAGATTACTGGTATTTTTCAGGCTTGGACAGTTGCTGGCTTATTAGCTTCCCCTAATGTAAACTTTGTCTACATTCATTGTTTAATCTATTTTTCCCTTCATATGTGTTTTTCCACTCTATTTTTTAACATGCATCTCCTTTAAGATGTTTTGAGTAACTTTTTCAATAAAAGCCTTTTATAGAGTTTTGTAGTTTAAAGGCTGTACTTTTATCTCAAATGCTTTAAGTTACAGTTTTCATCACTTCTCATCCAGGTAAATAATACTATAAATAATGCTATTTTAAAGGATTTAGTTTAGGTCACAATCAGCTTCACACTTATATATGCATACCTAGGACAAGGACATACAAAATTCTTTTAGTCCTCTAACATTCACTTACCACCTACAGCAAGAACACTTAACAATATTTTTCTGATCTTGGACTAAGCTTCTCTTAAGAAAGTGCCACTATAACAGGTTGGGAGCCAGCACAGCTGAAGGCTATGTATAGGAGGACCTGAGCATGCAGATTTGATGGCACCTCTGTTTTCAGCTGGGTCTTCCCACCCTGTACTCCCAACACAGCTAAATGTACATATTGCAGGGAGCCTGGCTTCCCCAATTTTGAAGGCAGATGGTTTGCAAGTCTTTGTTTTACAATCCTCTGAAAATTCGGCTTGAGTTCTTAACACTGTATATTCAATCAAACATCAAATATCCAGGTCTGCTTTTTTTTTTACTTTGACAAAACTCACTCACTTGAGTGAGAAATGGCAATATATTAATTCTGTTTATTCATTATAATGTATTTGGTGAGATGAGTGATCAGGGGCTTTTGTTCCCATACCAACAATTTAGAGATAAACCCCCAAATTTCTCTTCTTACTACGAATAAGTCTGCATTGAGTCAAAACATGTTTGATATTAATAAAGACCTGTGTATATTAGGAAATTTGTGTAGTAATTTGAAAACTAATTTGAAAAATTCACTAAGTATTAATTTAATTAGGTGATAAGATTTTACAGGAAGAAGGTAAAAGTCATTCCCTTTAATTTCTCATATTTGAGGAAAATACACTGCATAGAGACTCAAGGCATGCCCTGACGTTCAAAATCAGACTCTCAGATCAGATTTTGAAATAAATTCTCATTTTCTGACTTCTAGTAAGCTCTGCATTTAGTTTGTTAGGAGCTTATTAATTCATATGAAAACATGTTAAAATATTAAAAAAATATCTAAAATTGAAGCTATATGGCTGTCACAGAAAGCACCATTTTAGCCATAATTTTCCTATACTATCAAGAAGCTGGAGCAATTTTGGCTTTTTCACCCTGTATTTGGAAATAAGTTCAAGCCTGCTACAAATGATAAATTACTGTCATAAACTACTAGAGAGAAATGTCGCTCTGCGTTCATCCAGCTATACATTACAATACCCTAAGTTTTCAGTTGTGCTTACATATTCAAATCCCAAAAGAGTACTTTGTAACACACTTGTGTCTTCAGAGAGTGTGCAAGGCTGCAGAAACTACAGAGTGAGAAGTGGCTGAAGATATGTGCTTGAATTTAGGTTTTTTTGTTTTGTTTTTGTTTTGGTTTTTTGGTGGTGTTTTGTTTTGTTTTTTTTTTTTTGTTTTTTTTTTTTTTTTTTTTTTTTTTTTGTCCATGGGCTAAAGAAATCTTTAAATTAGGGAAAGACAGAAATACGTTATACCACTACTTGGTCAATTGTAAAGGTCAGATTCTGTGACAGGATCTTCAAAAATAATCTACAGAACAAACACAATTAATGAGAGAGAAAATTGGTTTACCTAGATTGTGCATCACTAAAAACAATGTTTGGATTTAAGCTTCTTAGTTGTAAATAAACAGACATGATCTTGCAATCCCTGTCATCTTCATCACAATGTTATATATAACTGCTAGACCACAACCTTCCACACCAGAAGATTTTTTTTAGGATTTTCAAGCTGTCGGTCTTGTTAACAATCATGAATGTGAGCTGGCTTTTTCTTCAGGCCCAACAACACATCATTGTCCTAACAAAAATGCAGCAACATTCTGTTTGTAAATGGCAAAATGGCTGCTTAAAAAGTAAACATTTTATGAAACACTAAGGTAGGAAACATCCATCCAACAGAGGCAAAATGTTTAAATTGTTTTGAACTGATGCAATCTGGGGATGCAATGGTTTGAGCAGGGAGGATGGAGTGCAAGACTGGTACTCAAGAACAGGCCAAATAGCCATATCCCAGACTTTTGTTTTCAGTATTTGAGAGAAACATATGTTTCAAATCACATATGACCCTGGTTTTACCTCAAGCAACCTTCCTAGGTACAAGTCAGGACAACACCAACCTCAGCATGTTGTGAGTGGTTTTGGTTGACTAGAGGAAAAAAAGCACAGTATTTATAGGGTGCCTCAGTCATATAGTAACCGAAAGCTTTGCTTCCTGATAAAACACAAACTGCATTTCCTCAGTCTCTAATCCCATGTCTTTAAAATTTTAATTTTCAGTATTTTTTCTTAATGCAGGGCTATAATGGTGACTGTAACAATGGCTTCATGTCTGAGTGAATACCAGCTTAGTTCTGTTCCATATTCAGTCTCTCTGGATGATGTTTTATTATGCACATTGATGGAAGTCACTGTCTTGTTATTTCAGTTTTATATGTTACCAAGCTTGAACACAGAGAAATTAAGTTGCTAGCTCTTTTAAGATGCAGTTTGGATTCAACAAAGAAAAGAAAGTAAAATGGACCAAAAAACCCACAAGAAAAATATTTAACAATATGCAATAGGAGACTAACTATAGCTTAAAGAGTGAACATTTGCAACACAATAGAAATGAAAGGAAGCTTTATACAGGCATTGAATTTAGAAAACAACCCCAACCATTCACAGAAGGAATTAAATGTTCTGAAGAACTTCTGGGACAAAATAAAGAGTCAAACTGAGTGCAAAGTCTTGTCAGATGCAGGGATGTATTCCAAAGATTCAGATGTAAACTGAATGCTTGGGGAAAGACCTCATCAAGAGATTCAGTCAGAATGGGCAGCAGTGAGCCAGGCAGAAGCAGCCTGTGTAAGCTGGGAAATGCAGCAGAAGAAAGTGCACCACAGAGCTGGCACAGAGCTGTCTCTCATTGTCAAAAGCCTGGGAGCCAATTACTGGGACATACAATCTGCAAGTGGCTCTGAGAACTGAAATT
Organism: Cinclus cinclus; assembly: GCF_963662255.1. Lineage (NCBI taxonomy): Eukaryota > Metazoa > Chordata > Aves > Passeriformes > Cinclidae > Cinclus > Cinclus cinclus. The sequence goes on along the minus strand of NC_085050.1, from coordinate 41,995,355 downwards.
GTCAGGTGCTGAGCCATGGAGAATGAGGTTGCTGCCCCATCTGCAAGATAAACAGGCTGCACATGACTTCAGCAGCCCCAAATTGTCAGTCAACTCGATACTGCTAGATAGCAGATAGGATCACTTCAGGCAGCACTGAAATGGATTCTTTCCTTGTTTGAGAGAAGGTTACTCACTAACTTCTAGGGCATCACACAATTTGTTATGAAATTAAGATGGCTGCAAACACAGACACTTTTAAAACAAACTAACTACAGTTCTTTATAGCTTCCATATGCAAGGAATAAAATCTTTTCTCTTAATTAACCCAGTTACTTTCTGTTTTTCAACTGCAAGGGAAAACATGCTAAATTGGCTTAGATTATGTTGCATTTTATTGGACTTTTAAAATGTTACTTTCATAACTATTTCTTCTGAAAACTGATTATCAGTTCTGCAACATCATCTGAAATAAATGAGGAGACAATGCTAATGTTGTTAATTATTTTCTCTCCAAAGCACACTGAATTTTTTTCCAAACTGAAAAGTTGCTGCCCAGAATACTGACAAGCTACTGATGGGTAAAAGAGAAACGCAACCTCTACAACAGTGGCAAGGCAAGCAAGACACAGTATTTGCTGATGCTTACCTGCCAGGGCATCCACATTCTGTTTCCTTCAGATTGTACTGTACCTATAGTTTTGTGAAGGAAGCATACTGAGTCCTAGTCAGAAAACTTGTCTGTTGATATGTATCACATAAACAGAACAGTTATAAGCAATACAGAGTATATTTTGTATATGCTTGCAGAGATTTAACTATTTACTGAATTGCAGTGAAAGCTTCTTGATAACCTGAGGTCCCTACCAATAGAATAACTGTTAAAATGTTGCAGAGTAAAAGGAAGAAGAGCCATATTATGTTCTATGCTGAAAGTCTTATTAATGGTATTCATTAACAGAGAAGGAAATAACCCATAATTTACACATCTTAAAATGCAGCTGTGAAGCCGGAGTTCATTTTTCATTCTGTCTGGTGCTTTATCAGGAAGAGAATGAAGAGGATTTGCAAATGCACCAATACTTCAACACCTGGTAGAGAAGAAAAGCCCTCAGAAGGTGTAGAACACTCAGGTCTCAACTGTTTTAGCAGACTTGGGGATTTCTGTTTTAGTCCACCCCCTATACTTCTGCTTAATGAACTGTTGTAGGAGATACAAGCATATCAACTATAAGATAGCAATGTCATTAAAACATTACATTTACTTTCATAAAATCCATTCTGTAATATACTATATTCAGTGAAGACTCTAAAGTATAAAAGATAAGGATATTACTTATGCACCAATGGAAAAACATTTAGAAATTAAAATTCTGCAATTTGACAGAGAAAAGTTACAAAACCACCAAAGATTTATGAAAGAGAAATAAACAAAGCAAAAATTACCATTGCTTCAAGATTTATAAGTATCATATATTCAGTAAAGTATGTTGCAAAATAAAATGATCCAACAAAAACCAATGAAACTGTGATACTTTTACATAAATTATTTTCTCTTAGGCCTTGTAGTTTGGTTTGGGTACACATTTTAATTTCAGTGACGTTGTCTGTTGAATCAGGCATTGAGGAAATATTTCAAAGACCTTCTCACTTGACCTCTCAAGAGCAGAATGAGCAACAGGAGCATTTTTGTGACCCATCTTTTTTTTTAATAAGCAATGGTTGCTATATTTTACTTGGAGATAAATGAAAAATGTCTGGAAAGATGGAGGAAGCATTTTATGTAATAGATGATTTTTTTTTTTATTCTCATGCCCTCTATAACAACATGTTGATTAAAACCTGTATAAAGCATACCATGAAAATCAATTTAGGCATGCATGTAAAAGAATACCACAGAACCAATGGTAGCTGGAGTGAGAGGTGGGTCACAATACAAAAACTTCTTCAGAGACAAAAAATTCCTTCCTACAGATTATTATGATTTTGAAATTAAGGGAGCTCTCAGGCAAAGATATGGGGGTAGGAATAACAGTTCTTTACTAGTATATCTAACAAAACAAACAAGAACAACAACAGCTATGAAATTACCCACAAACAGAACAGTAACTCAGTCCCAGTGTTTTTTGGCTGCAGGCACCTTTTCCCTGAGCTGCAGTTCCCGGTGCTGGGGGCGGGCGGGTCCCGCAGAGCTGCAGGAGGGCTGGGGGTGATGGCAGAGCTGTCCCAGGGGGAGAGAGAGATGGAGAGAGAGCTCTCCGCTCACGGTGTGGGTTCTGGTGCTCAGCAGAGTGCTGGATGGTGGCAGGTTACAGCGAGAAGACAGCCAGGCAGGGTCCAACAGCAGTGAGGATGGTTCCTGGTGCTGGGATGGCAGGGATGCAAAGAGGCAGCGATCGTCCGAACTCCGTGGGGGAAATGGGCCGAGCCAGAGCCTTCTGTCTGCTCTTCTGGATGTTTGAATCTCGCGGGGCTTACTTCCCTCTTCTCTCCCCTCCCCCTTGCCACCAGCGCCCATTCAGCAGGTATCTTAGCATGACAATGGGGAAAATTCCACAGAGGGAAAAGGGAAAGAATCAACCCCCAACAGATATTTTGTCCTGCCAAGCACCTTTCTCAAACCCAGTATTCTCAGGCTCATATCTAATATTTATTGCTGAGTAGAGGACATTGACTGAGGTATCTACACTTGTTATGCAAGTGTTCTTCTTGCAAGGAAGAAGGTAACGCATTCCTTTGACTCTCCATTTTTTGATGTTATGAATAAAGAAAAAGGATAAAGCCTTTAAAGAATTTTTTTTCCCCTTAACCGGATGGATGGTTATCTTATACCATATAATGCATCTGCCATGACCATCCTGGGAGCCAGTGACAAGGAAGATGTCCTGTCCACTTAATATCCAAGCTGTAAAAAGCCAGTGTTTTGTCAGTCATACCACATCTTCCTGCGTTTGCAGGTTCCAAATAATTGTCAAATCAGGGTATTACCAGAATGGGCTATGTTTGGGTCCATTCATGCTTTAACTTGGGGTACAAGTCAAACCACACCCCAGACTTCATAGTTCACTACAATGCCAATTGCAAAATAAAAGTTTTCTCTTCCGACTTAACACTCCTATCTAGTTTAATCCTCAGAATAGTGTCTTCATAATATGTCAAGCTTTTTATTAAAATCTGTTCTCAATTGATTGGGGGGTTTTTTTCTGCTTTCCCCTTTCCCATCTCCTCCCTCCAAATTTAAGTTTCGGCAACTGCTATGCCAGGCTTCTGATGTGATACTGTTTTTCTGACAGATAGAATTCCAAAGAGAATTTTGGTAGACCTCAATAAAGGTGGATTACTGAATTTGTGTTGTTAAACTGAGTCTTCTTTCAGGGCTTGTATTGGGGATCTCTCTCATCACCTCGGAACAATGAAACAGATGTGTCTGAGAAGTTTTCATGGCCAAACCCACTTCAAATGTCAGAAAAAATCCTAAGAGTCACAAATGGAGGTCTGATGTCAGAGGATGGAACATCCACAATTTCTTTCCATGATGACAATGAATTGATCATGCAGGAAGAAGTGCAAAAAAACTCCTCAAAATTCTAAAATCAAATCCAGAAAAATCAAACTTCATATAAAAGGGAAAGTTTATGGTAATATTTAATTTTTTTCAAAGAACATACCAGTGAAAGAAGACCCCACTGCTCTTGGAAGTCCATTTATTTGGCTGTCTCTATTGTAAGGAGTTGTACATAGTCTATAATGTTCAGCAAAAAGTGAGATTAATAGCTATGCTGAAAAAGAAACTAACTGCAACCTACTGTGCAGCCCCTCTGTGTCAGTCAGTCATTACGTTTAATGAAATAGAACTTTAAGAAGCAGCTGCCTTGCAAAATTGAAATACTGAGTTGAATATTTGAATTTGAAGTGCTATACTATGCTGTAGACTGTGTACTGTCATTTGCATATGGTTATTGAGATAGATATCATAATCTAATAATAATTTGAATTCTACCTACAGTAATAAGGCAACAGCTATGGGATAAATAAAAAAAGGGAGAGTGAAAAATAAAATTTTGCAGAAATTGATATTGGTTTGGAGCAACTAATACATATTTTCTCTACTACAGCACTTGAAATAGTGGAAAGAGGTTACATAAATCAGTCAGAGAATACAGTGAAACCTTCACAGGTCCCATGATGTTGATAACAATTGACCCATAGCTACAGTGTGTTATGTTTTTTGCACCTTGCAGCTTTACTTGGTGGTTTAAACTTTCAGAATAGATGAATCTGGGCATAGAAATCATTAAAAACTGACCATCTGGAAATCCACCATAATTTCACCTGTGTGTAATGTAGGAAACACAGCCTGCTGTTTGGATTAGTTTTTCAAAGTCTACAGAACATTTCCTCCAGAACTGTTAGCAGTTCTTGATAAAGAAATAAATGCCAGCAGAATAAAAGAAGTTATGATGAGAGCTGTAACTGACACTGCAAAGACATGGGTTTCTTTTGACATTTAGAATTACCTGATGCTGGAGTCCCCCTGGTCTCTCTGACCTGCCTTGGCTAGCTCTGGGTCAGAGATTGGGAAGTTTTCAGCATGGACCAAGCAAAAGACCAAAGGAGGCTCTCCTTCCCAAGATAATCCAAGTTTATTATCCTGAAGGGTTCCAGGAGAGCGAGAGGAACCATGGGAAACGTGGGACTTTTTCAAACCTCGGTCAGGGGCAGAGGAACCCCCGGGTCACAGCCAGTCAGGGCTGGTCAGGGGGAAAAGGCAAGGGGTTAAGGAGGGGGATAAACCACACTGCAGACCGAGAGGGGGAAACAGAACAAACCGTTTTCAGTACAATGTAAAACCATGAATGTGCCTGACAACATCCTGTCACCGCAATATCAGACAAAAGCATTGGCATGGCACAATAAAGTTTCAGGATTCTGTAAATCTACACGTGTTTACTTTGGGAAGTTTAGGAAGGGGAAGAAGCTGTGGAATAAGAACATGTGTGAAATAATTCCTGAAGATTATGTTTGAAACTACTTTTTTTTTTTTTTCATTTATGGCGGTCTATACCCTGCCTTCAGGCTTTGGATAGAATGTATGGAAAATCTATGTATTTTGAAGTAGTAGCTCTGGGTTTGTCTTGGTGCAAAGTGAGAGCAGAATTTTGTCCTCTACCTTCAGGCATATGACTGTATCTTCATTTTTTAGTTTCCATCCCCATAATACTCCATGAAAGTTGTATGGAGTGGCTTGAAGCTTTGTGAACTGGTTAACAATACAATACGATAAATAAAAAGAGAGATAAATATGAGAGAATGGTTTCCTTTCCTTTATGTTTCTGTTGTGTTTCAGAGAAGAAAGACATTTCATTCCACCAGGAGGGAAATTGCTTTGTGACTAAAATGGCAATAGACTGTCTCCTATGAATTTTCTGAAAGCACAGAAAAGTAACAGCAAAAAAGAGCAAACAAATATTGCTGTGTGAATAGATTTGAAAATAAACTCTATTTTGCAGCGTGCATTACAGTAGTTCTGGAGCCAGAAAGAATTGCTAGATATTGTGCCTAACAACAGGCCTTGGATTTTTCTTTAAGCAAATCCTGTTTAATTAAACTTAATAACAATGACAACCTAAGTCTTCACTTAGAGTATTAACAATTAACCTGCTGCACTATTTCACAAGTGGTTCCAAAGTCAATTAGCCTCAAAGTCAGACCTCCACATGTCATTTCTAGCTTGATTTGATCTAGCTTCAATTTCCAGGTACTGGATTTTTGTTTCATTTTGGATTTCAGTAAAGGTTTTGATGCTGTCTCTCACAGTATCCTTCTGGAAAAAATGTCCAGCACTCAGCTGGATAGCTGTGTTACATGATGGATGAGCAACTGGCTCATGGATCAGGCAGAAAAGGTTATGGTGAATGGGGTGACATCAGACTGGTGACCTGTCACTAGTGGGGTTCCACAGGACCCCATTGTGAGGCCAGCGCAGTTTATGTCTTCAGAAATGACTTGGACATTGGACAGGTGGGATACTAAGTTTGTCAATGATACAAAACTGGAAGGAGCTGTTAACTTGCTCAAAGGAAGAGAGGCCTTGCAGAGAAACCTGAACAAATTAGAGGGCTGGAGAATCACCAACCATAAGAAGTTCAACAAGGAAAAGTGTTGGATTCTGCACCTGAAACAGGGCAGCCCTGGATGTACAGACTGGGGAATGAGAGGCTGGACAGCAGTGCCATAGAAAGGGACCTGGTTGATGGCAAGCTGAACATGAATAAGCAGTGCCCTGGCATCCAGGAGGGCCAGCCCTGTCCTGGGGGGGGGGGGGGGGGGCATCAGGGACAGCATCACCCCCTGGGCAAGGGAGGGGATTGTCCTGCTCTGCTCTGCTCTGCTCTGCTCTGGGCTGGGGCAACCTCACCTTAAGTACTGGGGGCAGTTCTGGGTGCCAAAATATAAGAAAGATATTAAATTATTAGAGAATGTCCAAAGGAGGGCAATGAATTTGGTGAAGGGCCTTGAGGGGGAGCTGTGTGAGGAGTAACTGAGGACACTTGGTCTGTTCAGCCTGGAGGAGAGTAAGGGGAGATCTTACTGCAGTTACAGCTTCTGGTGAGAGGCACAGGAGGGGCAGGCACTGATCTCTTCCCTGTGGTGACCAGCGACAGGGTTAGGGTTAGGGTTAGGGTTAGGGTTAGGGTTAGGGTTAGGGTTAGGGTTAGGGTTAGGGTTAGGCTGAGGGAATGGCCTGAAGTTGTGTCAGGGAAGATTTAGGTTGGATGCTAGGAGAAGATTCCTGTTGAGTGTTAGTTCTTTCTTTTTTTTTCCCTCTGTGGAATTTTCCCCATTGTCATGCTAAGATACCTGTTGACTGGGCCCTGGTGACAAGGGGGAGGGGACGGGAGGGAAGAAGCAAGCCCCGCGAGATTCAAACAGCCAGAAGAGGAAGCGGAAGGCTGGGTCTCGGCCCATTTCCCCCGCGGAGTTCGGACGAGAAGGACGATCGCCGCCTCTCCTCCATCTCCGCCATCCCAGCGTCGGGAAACCACTATGGGACCCTGCCCTGCTCTCTTCTCGCTGTGAACTACCAGCATCCAGCATTCTGCTGAGCACTGGGACCCACACCGTGAGCGGAGAGCTCTCTCTCCATCTCTCTCTCTCCCCTTGGGACAGCGCTGCCACCACCCCCAGCCCTCCTGCAGCTCTGCGGGACCTGCCCGCCCCCAGCACCGGGAACTGCAGCTCAGGGAAAAGGTGCCTGCAGCCACAAAACACTGGGACTGAGTTACTGTTCTGTTTGTGGGTAATTTCATAGCTGTTGTTGTTCTTGTTTGTCTTGTTAAATATACTAGTAAAGAACTGTTATTCCTACCCCCATGTCTTTGCCTGAGAGCTCTCTTAATTCCAAAATTATAATAATCGGAAGAATCACACTTTTTTTTTCAGTCCAAAGGGAAGCTTCTGCTTTCCTTGGCAAACACCTGTCCTTCAAACCAGGACAGATTTTGGCCACCCAACGTGGGGCCCGAGGGCATTGAGAGAAAAGGGTGAAAAAGGAATAACAGTTCTTGAGTTATCTCAGTTTTGTGTTAGGTGGCATCATGTTGTCCAGCTTACCGTGGTTTGGGCTCCATGTGGCCACAGCTTTATCTCTCCCATTTGCAATCCCTTACTTGAACATGGGTCCTATAACTCAGGCTGCTGTAACTATTATCCAGTTCCTTTTGTGGGCTGATAACGTGAGAAATTCATGGATTTTTAACTTCCTCTGGAAGGTGGGCACATGGATTCGGAGCTATCACACTCTAACTGTATGTTTTTGGGGCTACTTTAATAATGGTACATACTGTGAGGATATGACACCAGGGAAAATTTTGTCCCAACCCCTTACACAGTTTTTTGGGTCTGCTCCACCAGCTTTTGAGGGGTTCAAATCTCTTCTAAGCAGTAATGATATCATACAGTGGCTGATATTGCTAATAGGCCTTGTAAACCTGTTCTATTTAACATTCCGAGATGAGGGGAGATTGACTTGGATGACAACCCTGATACATCCCCCAAGGAATAGGGATCCTGCCCCAGAGCCTGGCCCTGCCCCAGAGCCTGGCTCTGCCCCAGAGCCTGGCCTTGCCCCAGATCCTGGCTCTGCCCCAGAGACTAAGGACTCTGCCCCAGAGCCTGACCCTGCCCCTGCCCCAGAGACTAAGGATTCTCCCCCAGAGACTAAGGATTCTGTCCCAGAGCCTGACTCTGCCCTGCCCCGGAGACTAAGGATTCTGCCCCAGAGGCTAAGGATGTTGCCCCTGAGCCTGATTCTGCCCCAGAGCTCACCTCAGAAAGGAACCATCCAGAGTGGGTGGGGTTTCTAGGGAAGGAGATGGGCCAAATGCTGAAAGAGTACCTTTCCCCAGCTCTTGAGAAACTCTCCCCCTGCCTTAAAGAGGGAGAACCTGATGGTGCAGCAGTGGAACCCACAAATGTTACATCTCTCCAGGCTCCAGCTGAACTGCAAGAGCACTCACAGCCAGAAGTAGTTGCCCCCACGGAAACTAGAAAGTCTAAGGTGAAAACAAAGCACCTAGATAATAATGATCAGAAAGCAGGGCCCTCACAACCAGCAGGGGAGCCAGAGGTTGAGATCGTCACAGAGTCCCTGTCATACGAGAGTCTCCGTAATCTGCGTAAAGATGTTGTACGAAGGGGCCGTGAGGCTTTTACAACGTGGTTACTGCGGGTCTGGGACCTTATGGGTACAGGTGTGCAGCTGGATGGTACTGAGGCAAGGAATTTGGGACCCCTAACCCAGGACTCAGGTGTGGATCACATATTCGTAAGGGAACGAGGCCCCCTTTCCCTCTGGGAGCGGCTTTTAATGAGTGTAAGAGAGAGGTTTGTCCATAGAGAGAGAATGCAGGAGCACCACCATAGAATGCGCTGGAAAACCGCTGAGGAGGGGATCCAACAGCTGAGAGAAGTGGCAGTACTGGAGATACTCTTTGGGAGGGGTGGACAACATGACAATGACCCCGACAAGGTCAGGTGCACAGGGCAGATGTTGTGGAATCTGGCACACCTGGGGCCATCTCAATACACCACATTCATTGCAGCCATTAATGCTGACACCAACCACGAGACAGTGGGTTCTGTTGCCGATAAGCTCAGAAATTTTGAGAGTATAATGAATGGCCCAATGCAGGCTCAGGTCTCTGCCGTGATTAGGGAACTCAGAGAGGAGTTCAAGGAGGAGATAAGAGGGGTGAGGGAGGAGATGAGGAAGGTCAATGCAGCACCAGTGCGAGTCACAGATCCCAGAGTTAGAGCCCAACGTCCCCCAGCTAAGGAGAGAGGATACACACCACGAGCTGACCTGTGGTTCTTTCTGTGTGACCATGGGGAAGACATGAGGAGGTGGGATGGGAAACCCACTTCTGCCCTGGCAGCACGGGTGCGTCAACTCAGGGAGGGAAACACTAACCAAAGGAGCTCCACTAAAGTGAAGGTAGCCTCAACTTCCCATAACCAAGATGCAGGGTATTACAAAAGGGAGGATGATTTGTCAGATCCCCTTGAGGGAACCTCCAATATGTTTGCCCAGGAAGGAAATAATAACCAGTGCTGGAGGGGCCCTGCCTCTAGCCAGGGAGAGGCACGGGAAAACCGGGTCTTTTGGACGGTGTGGATCCGATGGCCTGGCACATCAGAGCCACAAAAACATAGGGCATTAGTTGACACTGGTTCACAGGTCACCCTAATACCATCAGAACATGTTGGGGAAGAGCCTGTTTCTATTGCTGGGGTGACAGGGGGATCACAGGAATTGACTTTGCTGGAGGCTGAGGTGAGCCTGACTGGGAAAGAGTGGCAGAAGCATCCAATTGTGACTGGCCCAGAGGCACCGTGTATTCTAGGCATAGACTTCCTCAGGAATGGCTATTACAAAGACCCAAAGGGACTCAGGTGGGCTTTTGGAATAGCTGCTGTAGAGGCAGAAAACATTAAGCAATTGAACACCTTGCTTGGACTGTCAGAGAACCCATCTGTAGTGGGACTCCTGAAGGTGAAGGAGCAGCAAGTGCCAATTGCCACCTCCACAGTGCACCACCAGCAGTACAGGACAAATCGAGATGCCGTGATCCCCATCCACAAGATGATCCGTGAGCTGCAGGGCCAAGGGGTGGTCAGCAAAACCCACTCACCCTTCAACAGCCCCATCTGGCCTGTGCGCAAGTCTGACGGAGAATGGAGATTGACTGTGGACTATCGTGCATTGAATGAAGTGACTCCACTGCTGAGCGCTGCCGTGCCGGACATGCTGGAACTCCAGTACGAGCTGGAGTCCAAGGCAGCAAAGTGGTACGCCACCACTGACATTGCCAATGCATTTTTCTCTATTCCTCTGGCAGCAGAGTGCAGGCCTCAGTTTGCTTTCACCTGGATGGGCGTGCAGTACACCTGGAACCGACTGCCCCAGGGGTGGAAACACAGCCCCACCATCTGCCATGGACTGATCCAGGCTGCACTGGAAAAGGGTGAAGCTCCAGAACATCTACAATACATTGATGACATCATTGTGTGGGGGAACACGGCAATGGAAGTATTTGAGAAAGAGAGAAGATCATCCAGATTCTGCTGGGAGCTGGTTTTGCCATCAAGAGGAGCAAAGTCAAAGGTCCTGCCCGAGAGATCCAGTTCCTGGGAGTAAAGTGGCAAGACGGGCGGTGCCAAATCCCCACTGAGGTCATCAATAAGATCACCGCGATGTCTTCACCAACCAACAAGAAGGAAACACAAGCTTTCCTAGGTGCCATAGGCTTTTGGAGAATGCCCATTCCTGAGTACAGCCAGATCGTGAGCCCTCTCTGCCTGGTCACCCGGAAAAAGAACGAATTCCACTGGGGCCCTGAGCAGCAGCAAGCCTTTGCCCAGATCAAGCAGGAGATCGCTCATGCTGTAGCCCTCGGCCCAGTCAGGACGGGACCAGAGGTGAAGAATGTGCTCTACTCTGCAGCCGGGAACAAGGGCTTGTCCTGGAGCCTTTGGCAGAAGGTACCTGGTGAGACCCGAGGCCGACCTCTGGGATTCTGGAGCCCAAGTTACAGAGGGTCTGAAGCCAACTACACCCCAACAGAGAAGGAGATCTTGGCTGCTTATGAAGGAGTTCAAGCTGCCTCAGAGGTGATTGGCACAGAAGCACAGCTCCTCCTGGCACCCCGACTACCAGTGCGGGGGTGGATGTTTAAAGGGAAGGTCCCCTCTACCCACCACGCCACCGATGCCACATGGAGCAAGTGGATTGCCCTCATCACACAGCACGCCCGTATTGGAAACCCAAATCGCCCTGGGATTTTGGAAATAATTACAAACTGGCCAGAAGGTGAAAATTTTGGTCTTGCCGATGAAGAGGAGCAAGAACAAGTGACCCGGGCTGATGAAGCCCCACCATACAACCAACTGCCAGCAGATGAAACTCGCTACGCTCTTTTCACTGATGGTTCCTGTCTCATCGTGGGGATGAAGCGGAAGTGGAAAGCAGCCATATGGAGCCCCACACGACAGGTTGCACAAGCTACTGAAGGAGAAGGTGGATCAAGTCAACTTGCTGAACTCAAAGCTGTTCAGCTGGCCCTGGACATTGCTGAAAGAGAGAAGTGGCCAAAGCTTTACCTTTACACTGATTCATGGATGGTAGCCAATGCTCTGTGGGGCTGGCTGGAAAGATGGAAAAAAGCTAACTGGCAACGTAGGGGAAAACCAATCTGGGCTGCTGATGAGTGGAAAGACATTGCCAGTCGGGTAGAGAAGCTACCCGTAAAGGTCCCTCATGTAGATGCCCATGTCCCCAAGAGTCGGGCTAATGAGGAGCACCAACACAATGAGCAAGTAGATCAGGCTGCAAGGATAGAGGTGTCACAGATAGACTTAGACTGGCAACACAAGGGAGAGTTGTTCCTGGCTCGATGGGCCCACGATGCCTCAGGTCACCAAGGCAGAGATGCTACCTATAAGTGGGCACAAGACCGAGGGGTGGATCTCACCATGGACAGTATTTCCCAGGTTATCCATGACTGTGAGACGTGTGCTGCCATCAAGCAAGCCAAGCGAGTGAAGCCCCTCTGGTATGGGGGGCGGTGGTCCAAATATAAGTATGGGGAGGCCTGGCAGATTGACTACATCACACTGCCTCAGACACGCCAAGGCAAGCGCTGCGTGCTGACCATGGTGGAAGCCACCACTGGATGGTTGGAGACCTACCCTGTGCCTCATGCCACTGCCCGCAACACCATCCTGGGCCTGGAAAAGCAAGTCCTTTGGAGACATGGTACCCCTGAGAGAATTGAGTCAGACAATGGGACTCATTTCAAGAACAGCCTCATAAACACCTGGGCCAGAGAACACGGCATCGAGTGGGTGTACCACATTCCTTATCACGCACCAGCGGCTGGGAAAGTGGAACGGTGCAATGGGCTGCTTAAAACCACCTTGAAGGCACTGGGTGGGGGGACTTTCAAAAACTGGGAGATTAATCTACCAAAGGCCACATGGTTAGTGAACACCCGAGGTTCCACTAATTGAGCAGGCCCTGCCCAGTCTGAGCCCTTGAGAACACCAGATGGGGACAAGGTTCCAGTGGTGCATATGAGAGGTATGCTAGGAAAAACTGTTTGGGTGAACCCTGCCTCCAGCAAAGACAATCCAGTTCGGGGGGTGGTTTTTGCTCAAGGGCCAGGGTGTACCTGGTGGATCATGCAAAGGGATGGAAAGACCAGATGCATACCCCAAGGAGACCTTGTTTTAGGGTGAACTACCTACAATACTGTGCCTGTATCTGTAACTGTATGGATGTCTATAATTTGAAGATTTTTAATTTGATTTGGCATGATGGTAGGGGAAAATTCGGGGTGGATAATGTTGAGGGTTAGTTCTTTCTTTTTTTTTCCCTCTGTGGAATTTTCCCCATTGTCATGCTAAGATACCTGTTGACTGGGCCCTGGTGACAAGGGGGAGGGGACTGGAGGGAAGAGAGAAAGCCCCGCAAGATTCAAACAGCCAGAAGAGGAAGCGGAAGGCTGGGCCTCGGCCCATTTCCCCTGCGGAGTTCGGACGAGAAGGACGATCGCCGCCTGTGTCCCATCCCAGCGTCGGGAAACCACTATGGGACCCTGCCCTGCTCTCTTCTCGCTGTGAACTACCAGCATCCAGCACTCTGCTGAGCACCAGGACCCACACCATGAGCGGAGGGCTCTCTCTCCATCTCTCTCTCCCCCTGAGACAGCGCTGCCATCACCCCCAGCCCTCCTGCAGCTCTGCGGGACCCGCCCGCCCCCAGCACCGGGAACTGCAGCTCAGGGAAAAGGTGCCTGCAGCCAAAAAACACTGGGACTGAGTTACTGTTCTGTTTGTGGGTAATTTCATAGCTGTTGTTGTTCTTGTTTGTCGTGTTAGATATACTAGTAAAGAACTGTTATTCCTACCCCCATGTCTTTGCCTGAGAGCTCTCTTAATTCCAAAATTATAATAATCGGAAGAATCACATTTTCTTTCAGTCCAAGGGGAAGCTTCTGCTTTCCTTGGCAAACACCTGTCCTTCAAACCAGGACAGTTCCTCACCCAGAGGGTGATCAGGCACTAGAACAGCTCCTCAGGAAAGTGGTCACAAGGAAGCATTTGGACAATGCTCTCAGGCTCATGGTGTGATTCTGGAGGCTGTCCAGTGCAGGGCCAGGAGTTGTACTCAATGATCCTTGTGGGTCTCAACTCAGCATATTCTGTGATTCTGTGAGATTCTGTGATTCTGTGAAATATCATATTATTTAGAATGTAATAAACAGCATCTGCTTACTGCACCATAATATTCATACTAACACAAACAAAAGCATCACAATAATGGCAATCCTGGGCATACTAAGTGAAAACAGTAAAGTGGGATAGAATTCAAACCATGGTTATGACTTTTTTTGAGAATATTGAAGAAGGTTTTAATCACCTATCACACAGATCTACATGAACTATATATAACATTTTCTAAAGCATGATTAATTTTTTAAGTACACAATAAAAGCAGAGGATAAAATGTTTTACAAGGATGCCCTTGCACACAGGATGTGATTAATACACGATGAGGGAATCAGTTGTCTCTTTAAATACCCAGACTGGGTCTTCCTGAAAATGCTAGTGCTGGCAAGGGAAAAATTAAAAATAATATTACTTGAAGCAGAGTATTTGACTGTAGTAGATAGCTAAGTTTGCCCTTGTCTGTATTGATATAAGTCCCCTGGACCACAAAGGATCCATACGGTCAAGTTCAAAGCAGATGCTGATATAAATAAGGATCCTAGACTCATCATATCTGTCTCCATACATGTGTCCATGACAGCACAAATACCCAAACTCATTACTGGGTTTGGTTTTTGAGTAGAAAAAATGTATTTTGCAGGAAACTCTGATCTATGCTCTGTGCTTTTTAGCTGGCTAACTTCGTCACTGTGACAAAAAACTGCATATTCAGGATATTTATGTATATATATATATATATATATATAACTGTATATATTTGATTCTATAATGATCCTCAAGTTCCTGAAGTTTCTCTGCATGAGATAACTCTTTGGAATTCATTTTACCCAGTTCAGTCAGGAGCTATTTATGTGCTTGTCATGTTGCAATCAATAAATATAAATTTAAAAAAAAATACAGCCTGATATATAGCCTGAACCACAAGTAAATGTGCAGTTTAAACTACAGACAGGACATAAAATATAACACTGGATACCAAGTTCAACAGAAGACTATTCCCACTCTTTGTATTTAAGTCCCATGTGAGACAACAAACTCTTAGGGAGATATAATCATAACTGGCACTCTAGGGCTACATTATTAGGAGAATCTTGTCCCAGGCAAAAGATGACCTAGGAAAAATATGCATCGGGGACATGGAGTATAGTCACCACGGTAGCAATATAAGCATAATCAGGTATAGTAAATACCAAAAATGTCAAACTAAAAGTGCTGTTCCTAAAGCTGAATGTCTACTATAGAATAAATAGGGAAAAAAAACCCAAAGAACTGTTTGGAATCTATGTAGGAGTAGTATTTTATAGCAATGTTATAGTTAACTAAAATTATCCTCTCTTATGATATCTCAGAATGTAAGGGATAGGTCATACACATTTTAGGTAGGTCTTTGTGGGGCAAGCCGTTGTTGCAAGTAAAGTGTGGTTTGAAAAGCTTCCTCTTTCATACACTCAAGATTTCTATATTTAAGACATATGAATGTACCTTCAGTACCATGTGACCTGCTTTGCACAGTGACTGAGGGTAAAAAGCAGATAATCATCTGTGTCTCTCCACACTATTATGAACACCAGGGCTTTTAGAGTCTTATATGAATCCAATACTATTAATAGCAGTAACCATTGTGTAAGTTTCACTTTGATGAGAAAATGGACTCAGAAGCATCTCTAAATTAACTGCTGTTATATGTGCTAGGGTGAGATGAATAATAGACCCTCTACAGTACTTACATCCCACAGTTCTATGTCAAAAGAAATGCACTACTTCAGCACTTTATCTCTTACCACTCTTACACTGAGAAATTAGTCTGCCTTCTAATTAAACAAATACATATCAAAACTCTTGGGCAAGATATGGTGTGAGATTGAGGAATGACCCATTAGGAACATAAGACTAAAACAATCCTTTTCCTTGATGAAGATGCTAGCTTTTCTTGTGAAAAATGTAAAAAAATGGGTGTTTGGTATTTTCCCATTCAGCAATGAGTTCTGCTCCCAAAAACTTAAATAAGGCCAAGATTTTCTGTTCAGTGTTGTGTTTGATATCCTCTTTGGGGAACCAAACCCAATATATTCTGTGCTTCTCCATGTCCTTCTGTTTTGACAACATCCTGTATTTTGTCTAGACAGTGTGCAAAACACTTTGCAGTAGGGAAAAGCAATGGTTTTAAGATACTAGTTCACAAATAGTCCTTCTGACAAGAGTGAATAGCCATGGCTGAAGCAGAAAGAGAGGAACAGTTTTCACTTAGTATCTAATTTTTTTTGTTTTCTTCTTTCCCCAGCCATTCTTTTAATGGATTAGATATGCACTTTTATTGACATGAAAAATAATAACAATGGCTTAGTATCCTATCATCATATCATAGCTTGATATTATCTGATTTTGTGAATATTTTACACTTTAAATCAGGAATTTACCTATGGATTGGTACCCTTTTATTTTTAAAAAACAGACTACATTACATGCATGTCTACATGCTACAGTAATCAATTTAATAAAAAATGTTATCTTTTAATTCTACAGAAATTCATAACATACTCTTCGTTCTCAATCAGTACTTACTTGTTTGTCAGCTGTCTTTGACTGGGTTGCATGAATGCATGAAAATGAAAAAGCTACTTTATTTGGACCAAATCACATGTCATATTAAATTAGGAAAGTGAGCTGCTATGGAGGAAACATTAATTAAATAATGGAGAACTGTGTACTCAAACTTTGAATGCATTTAGGACTGCTCTAGGGTAAAAAAATCAAAATGAGAAAACAATCCCATCTTAAATTATATTCAGAAAGCTATAGCTAGAGGCAGACACAGTCATAGAGAGAAATCTGCCAGTTTGATGTCAGTTAGATACCAGCATATTACTAAATGGATTTTGTGTTTATGGCTATATGAAAGAAAGACAAAATACCATACATATATATATATATATATGCATATTTGTAGTAGGAGGGAACAATGTATTATATAGCATTACAATATAGTATATATATTTTTAATACTACCAGAGAGCAGAGTAACAGAGGTCTCTTTCCCAAATATTTTTGAGTTTTTTCTACAATTAAAGCTTACTTTAAAAGGAAACATCTCCAACAAATCCATACATTCCTTTCAAAAGAAACAGTTCAACCCCATAAAAGACAAATGTCTTGATTTCAAGCAAGTTCCTGCTGTTAGCATCATGTAAACATCGTCACTTAACAGGACCAGCATGTTATAGCCAGTGTAATGAGGAAAGACTATGATTTATTGGATACAAAGAATGAATGACTCTGTTACTTTACAATGATACGTGTGGAATGAAACATAAAAAAATAGAGAGTACAAAACCAGCTTGAGTTATTGCAAGTGTGCAGCATTCAAGTTTTCTCGTAGTGTATGGGCACAGTTCAGTTGCTAAAAAAGTACATTATGATGAAGGTGGAGGTCATCAAAGATTTACATTCAAAGCCAGCATGTCATTAACTGGAGGATTCTATGAAGTTTACAAGTGATTTAATGTCTCTGCTGTTATATCGTGAGTAGTAAAAGAATTTAACAATATTTATTTTTCCCCAAAAATATAATGGTTTTATAATTTGACTTTTATTTTTCTTCTTCAATCTCTTCATAGTAAAGGGTTATTTTGAACAGAGGTTCAATTTAATCAGAAAAACAAGAGGAGCCCCAGTCAAATGCCAACTCCCAAACCCTATATATCACCAAGAATTTCACTCTGTGCACAGAAATAATTTCTCACTATTTGGGGGCCACTGTAAGTATTTTTTCTTTCTTTCTTTCTTTCTTTCTTTCTTCTTTCTTTCTTTCTTTCTTTCTTTCTTGGATTTTAAAAGTAAGTGTGAAAATCAAATTTTCATTTTATTTTTAGGTGTTAAGCAAGTCATAATTGCCAGAAAAAAATTTCAGATCATTCTTAGTGTATTGACGAAAGATCAGACTTGTGTATCTGAAAACGTTTTTTAGCTACAATAACTTGCACTATACTTTTAGGTCTTTATTTATACCATCCCTCCTGCTTTCATTAAATTTTACCATCAAATCCCAAAATCATCATTTCTCTGGTAAAAAAAAAAAAATGTGCATTACAAGAGTACATTCAGTTGACCTTTTCTGAAAAGACTATGATGCTGAGATATTTTGTGCAAATTATCTCTGAAGGAATCACTCATACAAGACAGGTTCTAGGAAGAATAGTAAATAAATTTTGTATAGATAATTGTTCTACATTGTTTTAAATTAATTGTTCTTTCTCATAATGACTAAGAAAAAATCTCTCATGGTCCTATATTGTTAAGAATAAATTTCTCTTCCAAAGACTTGAATTTTTTTTTCAATTGACCATTTTAAATGAAAAAAATGCAACAGATGAGACATACATTTAAGATGGACCTCTGAAGAAAAAAAAATTATATACAAAACATGAGGAAAATAACAGTACTAAATCTACATATAGATTTTGTTATGTTGCTTTACTTTTAGCATGACATTTTGATATGTTTTTGTACAGAGGCCATCACCCAGTGTTACCAAGAGATGTTATGACCTGTCCCTGAAGGAAAGGGTAACCCAGGTTCTTGTTAATAGATCTCTTGGGATGAGAGTGGATTAGAGTGAAATGACATGGAATTATTGGTGCTTGTAAATAAAAAATGTAGGATTTATTTTAAAACAATATGGTTGCAACAGAAAGCAGGTACATAGCCATGTTGATTATTTGGGGGTTTTTTTTCCCATCAGAATGGAAAGGAATAAAAAGAAAACTGCATGCTGGAAAGTAAAAGGGAAAATAACTGAAAAAGAAAGGCTTTTCTTAAGGACAAACAGTTCCTGAATGAAAGCAACAAAGCAATGAAAAGAAGTTAGTTATCTTCAGGACTCAGGAATAGTCTAATATTTACCAAATGAAAATTATTTCCTATTTGGAACCATAAGATCTGCAAATAAAGATTTCTCTCAATCTATATATTTTTATTTCACTCCTAGAACAATTGGAGCAGGGATTTTTACCTAGGTGAAATATTAGGAGTTTGATCAAAAGCTAGAAATTAATAATTTGTTTTACTGAGCACCAGAATTGTACCTTTTGCTTCTTCATAATAAAAGCTAAGAAACAGTTAGTAAGGGGATTGTTTTTTTTATAGTTGAATCTCCTGTTAATTGAAAAGTATTCCTGTTTCTATAATCCTTTTGGAAAAAGCTCATCTCTTCTTCCTTCAGTATTTGTTGTTCAAGAAAAATGATCTAAGCCATGGTACAACTAAGCAGAGCTCGTACCCTAATTGGGGTCTCCATTGTGAAGGAGGCTTTAAACAATAATATTTTGCAGATATTATGAAGCCATGGAAATAGAGTGGCATAAAGCAGTAACTGAAAAGTCCAGTGATCCCAACACCCTAGGGTATAAAAGCCATCTGGGTATTGAGCAGAGCTGTCTTAGTTCAATAGGGAGTGAAATCAGTGCCTTGGTACTGAGAAAACATCTCTAATGCCTGCAAATCATCTATTGCCACATTATTCATTTCCCTCACTAAAAACACTCTTACAGCTGCTTCATTCATCCTGCAGAAAGTCTCTTCTCCAGATGGTGCGAGTGGCCTACCAGAGGATGTTGCCAAATAAGATTCTGTTACAAGAGGTCCAGAGCTGAGCGAAGCATGAAAGAAAATTTGTTCTCCTCTGAACATGTGGAACGCCCTTGTGAAGGATGCAGAATTTTTTATTTTTTTTTAATTTCTTTTTTCCCAGGGAGAGAGCTACTATTCTAGTCTGGAGAATAAAAGTATCAGTGAAGGGTTACTGCAGTTAATTTTCTCTTTCTTTGCTCTTGTTTCTCAGAGTCTGTGCAACTACTAACTCCCATTGGGTTAGATGAACTAGAGCTGAAGTAGATGGAAATTACCTTGTTTCTTCAGCATCAGTTGGTCTGTGGGGATAAAACCTTTTGGCTTCAGTAGAGATACTGAGACCAGTTCTGTTCTAATCTGTATCCTGTGCAATTGCACTGATGCTAACAAGACCAAGCAAGGTGCCTGCTCAGGAAAACAGTGTTGTTGATGCTCAGTTATGCAACACTTGGGGAGGTTTTTCACTTGCCATCGTGCCTACAGCTGGGAAGGCTATTCATTAACACTATTTCTTTCAGAATCCCTCTGAACTCAGGATGTCTCTTCTTTTTGGAGTGGTGAAAAAACAAGTGCGCTATTATTACAGTTGTTGACACTGTCTTTTATGAGCTTGAATAGAGATTATTTGGACAGCAGCAGTAAATGATGTGCAGTGAATCCATCAGGCCAAATTGGCAGACATTATTAACTAAAGAGACAAGAGCGTTTTTCATCTGAAAGTAAATGCACAGAATGTGGTAGCTATTGTTGTTGTTTGCATGGGGAGAGCCTTTTCATGGTTTTGATCCCTGAACATGAGTGGGGGAGCATTTAATTGCAGGATGCCTTTTACAGAACACACATTTTAAAACAACAAACATTTGTCCTGGTAAAACAAATGAAGTTTCTGTAATTATTTCTTCACGTGCCACTGAATGCTGAAATAAGGAACTCCTTATTTTCTGCTACAAAACATCCATCTAGTGAATACCCCAGCTCCTAGACTTCAGGCCATAATGTTCTTAAGTATAACATGCAGTGACCTATAATTTGTATATTGCTGGATTTTACTAATCTTTGATACAGGGGGGACTTTTCTGCAGCACTGGGGCTCTACTTTGAGACATCTCCTGTTACAAAATGAAGGCACTTGATTAAATAGAAAAGAACCTGCCAGCAACCAGGTGTATTATTCATTTAACTGAAAGACCTGCTGGTTTTCCCTCTTTTTCGAACTTCCTCTGGTTTTGGAACCTGCTTCAAAAAACTTGCAATTCTGCCTATGAGTTGAGAATATATAAATTGCATAATTTTTGGAACACTGAGGATAAAAATTAATTTTAATATTTTTTCTGCATTTAAAACAGACATAGAGGAATAGTTAAATTTCACTATGAATGAGGTAAAATGTTCATGATGTACCATTACATCAGTGCAGCAACCTCAGCCTGATCTTGTTCCAGACAAACTCTGGTTACTGACTCCCCTACTAGAAATAAGGAATCATTTTCTTTGTAGCTTAGTCATATCTCCATGTTTAGGAAATCACACCACAGCAGAGACTTTATTGGAAGTACATTTATCTTTTGTCAACTTTTAAGTGAGCAAATTTCTCATTTTAGTCAGTCATGTAGCTTCTCTGGCAAAAGATGTGGACGCAGAGCAGGTCCGAGGAGTTAACATTACAGCTGGGGAAAGAATCCCGAGGAAACAGAGCTGCTTTTGATGTACAGAGCTGATCTTTCTGCCAACAGTTTTTCTGCAGGATACAGCAAATTGCCTTCAGGAGATAATTCAAGGAAAAAGTTTGTTTAATTGTGTTTACCACCCTTAGGTAAATGCATACATATTATTCATTAGTAAGTGACCCTTCTCTCATTACAGCACACTAACCCAAAGATAAATGGTTGCTCGGGTGTCTTCATGTACTACCTCATTCAGTGACTGCTCTATAAAGCCCCTTTTAATTTTCCCCTGTAACTCAACTTGATAGTAATTCATTCTAAGCAATTTTCTTCAATCCATTTTCTGTTAGAGGAAACAAGTTTGTATAATGGTGCTCTTGTTCTTTGTGTCATTCAGACACTTGAAAATGTCAATCTGCTAATGTTCCTTTTTTGTCATTAGATTATTTTTCTCTACCATTTCTAATCACCAAAAATACTTCTTTCATGCAGCTCAACACCTATTTAAGTGCTACCTCTTTTATTCCTTTGGAACAGAAGGAATGAGCGATTAGAAACATGTATTAATTATCCTTGTAGAGATGAGAGGGTAAAACCAAACATAGGCTTTAGAATAGCAGATGGAATTATATTAAGAACTTTTATCCCTCATCCTTCCATTTTAAACTGCTTTCTAATACTACACTAAATAAAAATTTAAGTCATTCAAGCAAAGTTTTAAGGTTTTTTACTAAAAATTATACTTGCTTCTAAATTTTTACATTGTATTTTTAAAAAACTACCCTAAGGATGTTAAATTTGTATGAATTTCAATAAGCATCAAGTCATCCTGTGGTGTTGGTCATCTCCTAGTAGAAACTCACACAATACACAAAGATGTAGGTATACAACAAAAATAAAATATCCACTTACTTCTGAACCCAAGACTCCAATAATTGGCTTTCTTTCATCTCAACAAAGAATAGAAGGGGCAGAAAATTATTTCAAATCCAAAACTATGTAAAAGTTGTTTCCCAATATTAAAAGAGTTTCTTAGTTCCAGAGTCATCAGGAATAAATCCTTGCACAAAAAATAATGTGCAAAAAAAACCCTGCTCAGTAAAATTCCATTTCTCATTATCTTCCTCAGTAAAAACTCCAATAACCACATCAAATATATATAGTAAGTAAGTAAGTCCCCACTGGTCATGAACAGAAAATTAAAAGAGTTTACTATATTTAGGATAGCTGAGACTGCAAAATGAGAATTATCAGTAAGCTCAGAATATTGTGATTTTCGTTTCTCTGGAGAGTACACTAAAGGAGGGGTGACCTGTAGTTTCTCCTCCACTAACATGTGCCCAGCCTCCTAAGCTGTGTATAAGATTTGTTTTTCCCCCATTCAAGTCTAAGCACAACTGAATGGAGAATGTAATTTACGTGTCTTCAGATACAAGAGAAGCAGTTAAGCCCACCATTATGCCTGACTCATTACTCCAGAACTATAATTTCCAGCTAGAAAATGAAAAGCACGACACTGAAACAAATATGTACAAGGCAGAATCCTCACTTCATAGACTGAGTTCTCCCTGAAACAGAACTAAGGCACAGTACCATGCAGGGAAACACACATGAATGAGCTTGGTATCAGTATATTTGCAAGGTCATCCCGGTCTCTTTTTTATTTAATTTATTTTGTCTTCCTTTTAGACAATCAGTAAGTTTTACATCTCCAGAGCTACAGGACACCAGGCTGCTGCTGACAACACCAGCTAAGGCCTGAAGGTCTCTGGCACAAGGGATGCTCATGGTTCCTGGCTCTGCACACCAGCTGACTGACTGACTGTGGTGCTACCACACATCACCACAGGAAAGCTCAAAGACACATTGCTCTTAGTACAGCAAGATACTGCACCTATATATCTGCACCCAGCACCCATTTTCAGCCCCAGCTGATATGCCAGAAATGCTGCTGCTGACAGGTATTTCCATCCTTTCCCTCTTTAGATCTCAGTTTCAAATGTTGATTAAGTGGTTCCTTCAAAGTCACATATATTCTGTGTTTCTGGTTCTTTATACAGACTCTAAATATTTCAGTTTAGTAATCTGACTTTATTAGCATGGTCCCATTTTATTCAAAATCGGGCTTTGCAATATCTTGTAACTGATCTTTTTTTTCATTTAAGATCAGGTTACTCATAAACAAAAGAACATCCCATTTATCCCACTTATTACATCCTAGAGAGGAAAAATTATAGATGCAATGAGTTTCTTTTTAAAGATAAAAAATTAATAAGTGATAAAGTACATGTAAGCAGCTGATGTACCTTAGGCTGTTTTCAAAAGTGGCCACTATCAAAGACACATTACCTACCAAGATGGTCCTTTATTTTATGTAATGCAGTTAATTCTCTCTTTTTATAGAGGATTTTACTATACTTTAACACTCTTATTTTTGCTTTTTTTTTTCTTTTCACTTTTCTCAGATTAGTTCTATCAAGTATTTTGTATATGAACTTCTGTTGTTTCACAGTCTTACACCTATAAAGGCCTAGCAAAACATTTCAATATTTGTTTCTTTATTCTGAGGTGACACCCTTCATTTTCTGATTTCCCTTCCTGAGAATTTAAATCCTAGAATTGCAATGTTTTATCTGCACATTAATATAAGAAGATGAATGTATTTGTAAAAGAAAATATGAGAGCATATGAAGTATAAAAAATGAAGGGGATAAATTTGTGACTTTTTATGTTTAAATAGGGAGCCATCCTACATAAAGGAAACGTTGAAATGAAAAGTTGTATTGGTACAATATTTTATTAAAAAAATTGTATGCTGACTATTTAGAATGAAAATATCTGGAAAACTTATTGTTCATAGTGAATTATGTCAATTTATATTACCAGATGCTGTTACTTCTGAAATGTAATGTCTCCATAAGTTACCTGAATGAGTGTCCCATTTAGTTTGATCTAGTTGCTACCTCCCACACTAGGACATTCCTTAAGTTTTTTTGAAGAATGTCACAATATTAACCTGCACTAATCAAGTTTCCAAAATTAGAACTCCTTTAGAAGTGAGGTTAAAAGAAACCAACCAACCAACACAGAATATCTTTGTCACAGTATTTTCCAGTCCACGTGTAAGGAATTTATCAGCTACAACTTGTTTCCAAGTTCATACAAGCTCATCAGGCAAAAAACCAGATCTACATCAATCCTTAGAATAAAATGTTTCAGAATTTCTTAAGAAATATTTTTTAAAAATGCATTAAATGTTCCATGAGTGTCTATGTGTTCATCATCCTTTAAGGTTTTGGGGTCTCAAAACAGTTGAGAGGATTTTTAGTTCTGAAAATAATACAACAAAAAATTTGCACTTGGTATTTCGAGTAAGTGCTGACAAATTTAATAGGATAAAAGTTAAAGCCTGCATTTCAATAGCTGGTAGTAGGATGAATTGGAGATGTTATAATGCACAATGTCCACAAAGTTTCAGGATGTTAAAAGAATGAGATCAGGAATAGCAAGACACAAACTAAATTCCTCAACCAAAATATAATTCAGCCTGAAGAGGTTCTTTTTAATTTCTCCCAATACTTTAAAAAATTAATATTATGGGGGTTTTGGGCTCATTTTTTTTCTTTGTAAATTAAAATAATTATGGTTCATATCTTCTCCATAAGAAGAACTCTATCTCAATCACCTTCTAGTATAATTTTACATTTCAAAATAAGGTAATGAGATAATGAGAAAAAACACTATTAATTTTCTTATGGGGTTGAAAAGCATGACTAATTTACAAAACAATTTATCCATTTTAGCTATTACTTTCAGATTATCTCATTTTCAGTAAGAGATTTTTTTAAAAATTATTATTCCCTAGTGCACTTTCTATTGGTTAGAATAGCTACTTTCCCTTTCTGTGAACTGGTAGGAATCCATAAACTGAAATTTTTAAAAGAACCTTCAGCTTTTAAAACAACTTTATTGCATTTTTATGTTTTCTTGTGTCCAAGGTTTCTAAATAAAACAACTCACTTCCTATGCATTTCTTAAATGACCCAATTGAAATTGAGTGGGGTACGTTAACGTGAAGATTTTAAAAGAGAGACAAGGGCTCAGAAGGAGCATATTAGTTAAAAAAGGGAGAAACTTATTCCTTAAGCAGCTCTTTCAATTGGGAAGGAAAAAAGTCCTTGCAGTCTTTGTAGAAATGTTTATTTCTTTTCTTAAAATGTCTGATCTTAGTCATCTTTAAGGATTTTCAAGAGTCACCCATGAATAAATAAATACTAGAAAGAATTTGAGGTAATTTTTTAATTATAGGTAACTTGATTGCATTATGTATCTGAGGAAGATTTAATAGATAAGAGAATGAAAATTGGTGCAAACCTTAATGATGCAGAGAAAGTGAAACGTCAGATGGAAATCAACTGATTATTATTGTATGCTAGAAGTAACTAATTATTTCTATATATTTTTTTTATTTAGTAAATTATATGTTCATCCTGTTAAAAATCCAAATTTACTACCCAAACCAGGAGCACTTAATTAAAATTTTATAACAGATAATGGATTTCTGTGTTATATGCATTTGCTGTATTGGAAGCTCTGAGATGCTTTGGGAGAATGAGGAATGCAGTGGAATACCTTATGCCATGGATCAAAACATAACACTCCTGCATCCCTTGGAGGACAAACACATTTTAGTCCTTCTCTATGAGCTTGACCACTGGGAATAATGGACAAAAACCTCTGAACCTCATTTTTATTTGACAGCTCTTTTATTTTTATACTCCAAACAAAGACTCTAGGTGTGGACAAAGATCCAACTGCAGGAGCAGCTGTTCATCAAAAACAGAAATACACTGATATTCCTCTTAACCAACTTATGTAGATAGAAGGTGAGACATAGTGCATAGAATGCACTTGGGGCAGTCACAAGAGGCAGTGAACTCAACACCTCAGTTAAATAACTAATGTGTTACTTTTCACTTTGCATCAAGAAACAAAACGATGTTTGAGCCACAATAATCTGATGAATGGTAACAAGGTGCTTTTTCCCCTTCACATGGGGGGGGAGGGGGTACAGCCTGTGAGAGGTATGAAAATACCATAGAAACTTAAAAAGTGAACAGCTTAAAATGTTGCAGTTCTTCAATGAAAGGCAATAGATACTTAACTAGAGGAGAATGGATTATTCAGAAGTCTTGAATAAGGGTACAAGTTTCTTAAATTTAAAGTTGTTTTTTTCTACAAATTCTGAATAAATAAGAGCAGCACAAAACTTTATTTACAGAAGACAAAGGAAAAGGAGGTTGCTAAAAATCAAAATGGGCTGGATAGTTTTAGCTGGAAATGTGAATACTTCTCTAGGGAGACTGCAGAATTTTGATGTGATTTACATGTGAGGACCTACACCATATAGGAAAGTCCCAAACTGTCTGCAGTCTTGACTCACAAATAATGAGTGAGGAAGGTGGTAATAAGGAGAGATTGTAGAAAAAATTCAGACCTCCGGGGTGAATTTGAGTTGATGGTGGATTTACAAGATGGGAGTGGCAGGTGTGTGATTCATGCTCCTAGAGGTAATAGCTGAGATGGGCAGTGGATGAAAAATAAATTGTACAAAGACAAAAAAATCCAGGACAGAACCACATGAGAGCCCACAAAACAGCTAGAGGGGCAACTGCTGCAATACATTCTGAAGGAATGGTTGCATATAAGAGGAAAAATTGCAAAGGCCAAGGGACTGAGGATAAAGTCACTGCAGGCTGAAGAGAATGCAGAATTCTTACACATGCCATGCATTTTGAGACGTTCAACAGCAAGCTGTATTATAAACATGAATCCAATTAACATGGAGAAGTTCAGCTGGGAATGTGGTGAATGTGAAGCACACAGGTGAACCAGAAGTCAGCATGAGCATTTCAACAGAGATGTTTTGTATCCTGAGCTAGGAAACCCTGAAATCAAGAGTTACCAATGGAGAAGGCAAGGGAAGCAAAAAGATGAAGAGAAGTAAGCATAAGGAAAATCACAAGGAAAGGTAGAGAGCTCCTGAGGAGCCGTCAGTACTGGTGATGTGTGCCTGGTGCAGGGAAGAAGGACCCTGGAGATAAAGCAGAAACGGCACAAGCAACAGCTGGGAGCAGAGGACTGAACTGTGTAAGAGCCGAAGTGAGGGATGCGGGGTTCCAGGTGGCTCTTTAAAATGCTGTTTATTGTTTCTAAATGATACAGTAGTTCACGGGTCGTGGGTGACAAGAGCCCAGCCCACAGCCTTTTCAGCCACAGCTGTGGGTTAGTCTGAGTCAACTCTAGTTCTGGTTACAATGCATTATATACTTTTCATTGCAGAGTATTTTAAAACATGATAACTAGTCAATATTTTTACTATTACCTATAGGGTCTTATAACTACTGACATCACCATATTAGTGTCACTATTTTCCAATCACAAAAAGTTAGTATGTTAACAGTTTAAGCTAGAAGTTGTTTTTCAGTTTTCTTGTACTGGAAAATTCTGAGATCTTTCTTTTACTTGCAACATTGGCTTTCTTGTTTGCCTGTGAAAATCTTTTTGCTTGGTAAAACATCTTTTGTTTGAGGTGGATTTATCCTTTGTTTAGAATCATAAAAGCCCCTTCCAACTCACTTGCTTTTTTGCCTTCTAGTTACCCAGTAAGATTGGCTTAGCAATTCTTTTCTTCTATATCAAAACATGCTATCATTTCTATTCATTTTTCAGATTCTACATTCAAAGATCTTTCTGTTATACATATATATATCTGTGAGACCTTCCTGTCAAATTCTTATCCTTCCCAACAGAATTGGTACCGCCTCCCTTTCCCCAGCCCAGCTACACCAACCTCATCAACGGTCCCATCTTAATC
Organism: Cinclus cinclus; assembly: GCF_963662255.1. Lineage (NCBI taxonomy): Eukaryota > Metazoa > Chordata > Aves > Passeriformes > Cinclidae > Cinclus > Cinclus cinclus. The sequence goes on along the minus strand of NC_085050.1, from coordinate 41,967,419 downwards.
TTGAATGTGCACAGTATTAAATGAAGCTTTCCAAATACAAGAAGAGAACTACAATAAGAAAAAAAAAAAAAGAGAAAGGCAACAGGGAAGCAAAATAATATGATTAAATAGAGATAAGCAAGCCTGCTTTTTGCCAGTTTTCAAATTAATGAGATTAGACTAATAAACAACAATTGTAAGCCAAACGGCCTAATATAATCTATAATATCATTCTTATGGGCAGAGAGTTTAACAATAAATGACTGCAGTTAGATGTAACTATTAAAAGTTGGAGCATTTCTATGATTTTCCTCTCTGTGTGCAAAAAGGTAATTTTCCTTCTTTTATTTCATTTGTTCAGGGCACTCTAAATTTACTGCTATTGTTACAGTTGTTCCTTCAGGCACAGATAAGTAGATGCACTGAATCCATGGCCAGATCCATGGATCCAATGCATCCATGATGCAGTTCCCTTCCCACTGTCACTGCTGGAGGGAGAATGACCATGATGGAGTGAAATGCTGCTAAAAAAAAAGCAGTCATCACCTCTTTAGCCTGTGCTCAGATTCACTGTGCTCAGGGAGTCAGACTTAGAATGCTGACTCTCTCAACTGTGCAGATGTCTGGTAGTCTTGGATCTGCTTAAATTTATTTTCACATTAGTGAAAATCATACACCATGCTTTTCATCAGACACCATGCTTTATCATGCTTATTTCAGTTTTATGCTTTTGCTTAATATCATGGCTTTTCATTTGTAAAACCTAAGATAAATTTATTTAAAATTGCCACGTATGTACACATACACAGGGAAATACTCCACAAAATTTGTCTTGCTGAATTAATTAAATATTTGTTTGGGTTTCTCTCTTAAAAGTTTGCTATAAGACTCTTGGAAAGCTACATAAAATTTTATCTTTTTTTTTATCTTGACAAAAGCTTAGCCAAGTTTTATAACTGCTTTTCAATCTCATCTTCTCCAAAGTACTTTGATATTGAGGAGTGGAAGTGTCTCTTATGAATTTATTCTCTTCCCCACAAAAGTATTTCCTCTTAATTTGTGTGTTTTCTCCATTTCTCAGGCACTAAAATACATAAGATACAGTAATAAATTTCAATTGAGTTTAAGTAAGGGTGTTTTCACCTGAGACCTTATTGCCTGAAAATTCAGGATTTGCAGTTCATTCCTGATGAGATGAGACCTGAAATGTTGTTTTTAGCTCCCGTTACAGAGTTACATGGATTTAAAAGAAGAATGACCACATCATAAGGGGAATCTTCTTAAATGAGCTGAATCCCTTTGTGAAATACCAAGTTAGCTCTGCTAAGTGTCATAGCTACTTTATCTCACCTATATGAGAGCATGGTACAAGTGAAATAAAATGAATAAACTCATGTTGCATAACATCCATCAGAGATATCTTTGTAGTGTCCATATCATACTCAGGTCTGCAGTCAGAATGATTAAGAAAATTTAGGCCCCTATCTTCTTCTGGTTAATAGGCATTCTAAAAATAGGGAAAAAGTAACCTCAAACTAACCCTCAAAATCAATACATCACTTAAATTGCCATGATGTGGAAATACCATATGCCCAAACACCGGCATGAATTTTATAATGTGTTGGAAATTTGCATCCTGGCACAATGAATAATGGCAGGCAGATACATAAAAACCAAAATTACAAACCCTTCTCTAGCAATTTGCCCTGTCCCAGCCAACACCAGTTGCCTCATACACTTCTACAGGAAATCAAATACTCTGAGACTTTTTCTGTGGCTACATTGGTATTCCTTTCTGAGATAAGACTTCTGATACCAGTTATATATTTGTCGTGTTTGTTTATAGGACATTTTACGAAGTCATAAAACAGACTGTGGGTACTCTGGCAGGGTTGCCAAATTTATTGTGACAGCTAATGTGCTGCAGTGTGATCCATAATTCACTTCTGGAACAGATTTAAAATGAGAAGGAAAAAGGTCTCTGTAGCTTAGTATAAAGTTTCCTAAGATTAGAGTTTTATGAGATTAGAAATTTAAATTGTACATATTCTAACTGCTATTTAAGTTTCCAATCCATTCATCAGAGATACTATTTAGAATGTCCCTAAGTCATCATTTAAAATAGCTATTTAGAGTAATTCATTTATTCTTGCATTATGTTTCAAGTAATTCTTTATTCTTTCCTCTGAAAATCTTCTCTATCAAGCAGAAGTTGTATTTTGTTGGAAATGAAAAATGCCCTACTTTCAAGAAACAAGAGTTGTGATTTTATTGTCAAAATAAATGCCTGATAGTGGGGCAGTACTGTGATAGAGTGGGACTGACTTCAAGGGTGGCATTAATCTGGTGCTCAATGGCATAAAAAGACATAAGCCAGAAATACAAGGAAGGCTAATTGATTTTCTGTGCTTTTTAGAGGTATCTCTCAAAGAAAATGGCCTGCCACTTGCAGAAATAGATTTCCTTTATAGTTACCTTGGACCTTTTGCAGTAAATCCATGAGGATAGAGCTGCAAAAAAGTAATTTTCAGGATCTTCAAAAAGTGGCAGCTGCACGTACGAAATGCAGGGGAGATCATTGTTATAAATTCTGCAGATGAGATCTTCAATCACTTTGCAACCCTGTTCAGCATGAGAGGAGGGTTGGATACAGAGCAAGAGCACCTGACTAGTGTGCCTGTGTCTGTAACACAGTGAGGCTCCATCTGACACTGAGGTCCAATTACATCTCGGGAACCATACTAAAAAATTTGAAAGATAAGAAAAGGTAATACACACATTCTCAAGGATCACAACTAAGAAGAGGAATTTAATGGAATCAGTTGGTATTATGCTGCACAGTGCTGTGGTAACAGAAAGTTCACTGAATTCTCTACTGAAGCAGAGTACACTTTGATGTTTGCAGTTGATGCAGGAAGGGAACTTCTAAAATTTATTTGTGAGACAGCAAGAACTTGGGTTTGCAGTTAAGACATATGATATGATCTTCCTCCACCACCATCACCTTCTCTTCATTTTATTAATAAAAAGCCTGAATCCCAGCCTCCATCACGACTAAAGAGATGAGTCAGAGTATCCTGGATGTTCCCACAGGGTTACAAATATCAGCCAATCACAGAGGAAAAAACACTCTAGAAAATCCCAAGCTTTCCACATTTATCTGGATTATGAATACATGATTACAGAAATATAACCACAGAATTACAGAATCACATTTTTATTGGAAGGGAACTTAAAGGTTATCTAGTTCCAACTGCCTCATAATGGACAGGTGCCTTCTGCCAGGCCAGGCTGCTCAAAGCCCCATCCAGCCTGCCCTTTAACATTTCTAAGGATGTGGCATCCACAACTTATCTGGGCAACCTCTTCCAGTGCCTCAAAACCCTTATAATGAAGAATTTCTATCCAATATCTAACTCAAAACCACATTCTTTCAGTTTAAACTATTCTTTGTGTCCTATCACTCTCTGTCCAGAAAAGTCTCTCTCCAGCTCCTGTTAAGTCCCTGGCCACTACAAGGGCTCTCCTTCAGAGCCTTTTCTTCTCCATGTTGAACAGCCCCAACTCTCTCATCCTGTGTTCATTGGAGAGCTGCTCAAGCCCTGTGATCCTCTTCATGGCCTTCCCCCAAACTCATTCCAGCAGCACAGTGGCATGAGAAAAGTCAGGAGCTGTTATTTGGCATAGAGTGGCCCAGGATAAAGATTTGACTTGTGCATACATTGTTTTCACTCACCTGCAGTGGCAATTTAATGACAAGAGCACTGAGAGGACTTCCTGACAGTCAAAGCACACATCCTTCCTGTCTGTTTAACATCCCTGAATGGGTTCCTCATCTGCAAAGCCATCAGGGGCCTTGCTGCAGTTTGAGGCAGAGGTTTCTGCAGTGGTGTCACCAAAAGGAGTCACTGAGGACTGGACATGCAGTTTACCTTAGCAGGATATGTATACATTTGTAACTGTGCTCCTCATCTGTGAAAGCCAAAGAGTAGAGAAAGAAGGCATATGGTAGTTAAAAAGAATGGTTTTCCATGAATGTCAGGATGAGGACATTATTGGATTGTTATTGTTCATGTAAATAATTAAGCAATCTATGATCTATGAGTTAATGGTTAAGAAGTCATGTCACACAACACCTGAGGTTACCACCAGCCAGTTACAGGTGCAGCATGTCAGGAAGTCTAGGTCCAGGAGGTGTGCATAGCAATTCAAATTACAGAGTTAACACCAGCTATTTATGGGTTAATTCATACATGAGGTGGTAGAAAGAAATCTCAGTTGTCCTTAAATACTTCACCGGAAAGATGGGCTGAGTTGGTGCTGTTGATTAAGGCTTTCACACCGGGTGAGGCAGTGTAGAAGTACAATTTCCTACATTGTTACTTTCAAATGGTGTAAATCAGAGGAATCTCACATCAAGAAGGACAGATATGATTATGTCTTTGGTGTATGTATATATACAGACCATGTCCAGCAAAGATGCTGGTCTGAAATTGCCTGTCAGACTGAGTTATCAATAACCTGCAAATCAGTAAGCCATTTAAAAATTTCATTGTACTGCAGAGAAAATAAGCCAGATATAAAAGCTCCAATTGTTTGGCTCCAGTTTGAAAAAATATGGGAAGAAAAAAATAAAACTGAGAAAGATACTTAAATTCGGTTTATATAAAACATGCATAGGCAATGAAAATTTAAGTGAGGTCTTAGCATCAGTTCTTTTCTTCTCCATTACAGAGGAAGGAACTGACTCAGAAATGAAATGTATTTAACGTAGCCATATACTCTCTGAAAACAAGAAGTGCAATGCCCTAAAAAGGCCCATATGAAGACTGAAATTTTTTTGGAAAAGTAGGTGTAATTTTTATAAAAATGTTATTAGGCATTGTTACTAAAAGAAAAAGTACAAACACTTCTGTGTCTTATGAAATGATCTTAAAATAAGATCAATTACTTGCCATGTCCATATTTTCTTGCTGTTTCTTTTGACATATTTTATTTTTTAATGTTCTGTGTGTAGTGGTGGTTTTGAACACTCAAGCAGCTAGCACTCAGATTTCTAAAAATAGAAATTCAGGATTTTGAGTGATAAGTAAACTTTCTTTCATTAAAATATGCTATGTTCCCTTATAGCTCCTTTTTTTATATTCCTTTTCTTCAGGCACCAGCTCTTGCAAAAAAAAAAATATTTGATCAGGATAACAATAACTTTATTTTAGACTTCACAGCTTAAAAAAAAAAAAAAGAGGAGGAACTTAATACATTCATCTAATTCATATCACATAATACCCTCCCTTGAAGAACTTCTTTTATGTAGATTTCTGCCAACTTCACCATTGAAAACCTACTTTTAAATTCCTGTCAGGTGCTTTCTGCTTGAAGGGCTCCAGTGTGTGGGTGGCTGTTTTTTCTTGTATGTGCCATGATGAGTCTCCTCCTCAGAGAACTGGGGGAGGAGGAAGAAGGGAGGAGGGAGTGTTTTTTCCTTTTTTCATTTCACACTACATTTGTACAATGAGAGACAAAATGTCCTACCTCCTAAAAAAAAAAAAAAACTATCCTGGAAAATTTAAATGTTCCAGGAAAAAACCCTATCAATCTAGCTTATGTGCTGGCAATTAATATCATACTACTAATCTGCTATTAATGTTCTGGTAATTTGGATTATTGTGTAAATATCAGCAATTTGTATCTGTTTAAGTTACCTTCTTCTAGATGAGATGAAAGAAGGTAATTTCATCTTATCTACCTGGAAAGCATGAGGCAATAGTCCCTGACTTTGGGTCTTAATGGGATGGAAAAGATTTTAAAGAACCTACTGACAAACATTGAAGTTTATAAAACCCGATCACAATTTTCCAAGTAATGCATGTTGTTACCTTTTTATTTGTTTTATCTTCGAAACAGATTAAATGTCCTGGTAGCACGATGTGCAAATTACACTTGGCAGAAGTTTCTGTAATAATGTACCCTTTAAAGGGAGAAATATTTCCCTGTAAATGAGTGTGCAATGGAAAATATGCAATTGGAAATTTTTTAAATATTTCCTTTGCAAGCCACGGGACATCCCAGCCCCAGTTCAAGTTCATGGGCAGTTTGCACACTGAGGCTCTGAGTGGGGAGTCGCAATCAGGGTATCCCAGCAGCAGCAAGGGTGCAGTTTTAGGAGCAGCCCTGCGCTCCCTTTTGAGCACACTCAATAAGTTTACTTATTAAGGTTAACTCACTGAATAAGGTTACTAAGTGCCTCAGTCTGCCACTGCTCCTAGCCAGGTCATTGTGCTTTATTTGATCAGTCATTAGTCAGAGAGCCCAACATTTTTAATTTGCTTCATGCATAATACTTGCTGCAAGAATTAAGCTAGTTGCACGATGGGGGATATAAAGTATACTACCATCCCCTTAATGACAACTTCTTCTGGTTTTCTCAATAGTAGAGAAAGCTCTGTGATATGTACTCATATCACAGTAAATGCATAACATTATTATTCCCTGCGCAGTTACATCTTAAGTCTCAAGCAAACGAATTAATGGTGTAGAAGGAAAATGAGTCTCACAAAGGTCAAATTTTAAAAAGGTGAAAATCACATATTTTTTCAGTTCTTCTGATTCAGAAACTGAAGCCATGTTAATTATCCTGTGCTAACTGTGCTCCTACCTTTACCTCTGCTGATTCTGAACAGTGGGTGCTTGTTCATCAAAAGAGATGCTGTTGAGAATTGCCTGGGTGTGAAGAGCTGTCAGCACAGCAGAGGGTAAACGCACAATTCCCTTCTGCTTGTAAATGAGTCAGAGATGGATTTTGGGTCATAATTTTAAAATTAGGGATTCTTAAGTGTTACCACATAGTTAACCTACTGCTGCTATCTAAGGAAGGTAGTCTATATGGGTCATCTTCTTCCCACTGCATTTCACCCCATTATTCTTTTTGTCTGACTGGCTCTTTCTCTGGCAACCTCCCAGCTAGAGGGCTGGGCACTGCCTGCAGCTCCTTCTTTATCCCCCTCTCTCACAGTCTGAGCTCCCTCCTGGTTTTACCAAGCACCATGTACACTCAGCCAGGCCTTATTTATATTTCAGTATGCAGTTTGCCATTTGCTTGTGGCATGCTTTTGAATGCCTAGGCTGTTCATGGAAACAATGAAAAAGAGTCCTTCCTTATTATCTCTGTTCCTTAATCAGCACTGAAAAATATGCTGAAAATCTTGTGGGTTAGCTACAAAAAGCTGGGCCAGCAAAAAGTGCCCTTTCTTATAGCTGGCTCGAGAGTTGGAGACATTCTTCTCCTAATTAAGGAACATAAACTCTGCTACCTTAATTACAGCAAGACACAAACTATAAAGACTTAAGCACCTACATACTGATATAGTTGTGTACACTTGAGGGAATGCATTTCTGTCATTGGACAGAGAAGGGAAAAAATCATATCCTCTGACAAAATGTGCTGGTGCATAATCCTACAGAAGCCTCAGCCTCATTGTTCCCAAACAGTTGCCTCTGTCTCTTGATGCTTGATGCAAACTGCAACCTGTCAGTGCAAGGATTGGGCTCCCCTAGATATCACCTACAAAGAACTGGAATGCTGGTGGATGCATATTCAGGCCCAGGTGATGTGAGGATTGTGATTACTAGGTTAAGCCAAGAGAAAAACATGGAGACTTTTGAGCTTTGCTGCTCTCCAGTGCTAGGGAGGGGGCTAATAAGATAGGGAGCAATGAGACAGATAATAGCAATTCTCCCTTGAAGTGAGCCTATGGGACTTTCTGGAGCAGAAAAATTCTAGGTGCTTCATCCTGCTGTATGGATGCTCCAGTTAGGGATGTTGCAGGGGCTCAGATTCAGCCACGCAGTGCTGTACTCTTTCAGTGAGAGCCACCAAGCCCACAGGGGAGCACTCATCTCACACACCACCTTCCACTGCAGGACAGAAGCTGCCTGGCATGGGCACAACCAGACTCAGGTGGTATCTGGCCCCAGCTGAAAGCTCAGCAAGAAAACCTCCCACCCCATGCAGAGAATATGAGCAAGAACAATTTTCCCTGGAGTTAATGCCATGAAGGTGCGTTTGGGGAAAACAAGTGCTTCCTTGCACAGATGCTGATGGGGCAGGAGCACCTTCTTGGGGTGCTGGGGTACACTGACAGCTTTGGTGCTCTCCTGCATTACAGTTTAACATAAAAGCAAGTGGCAGCCTGCTGGTTTTGTGTCTCTCCAGGCACAGAGAGCTGCATAGGGCAGACCAAGCTGACCTTCATTCCCTCTCATTGGCACAGCTGGGCTGCCTGGGAAGCACAAGGGACAATAACTCAGCAGGGTCTGCTCCCACAGAAGTGCTGTGTTCCACATAGGCCAGCCAATATCCAACAAGGACAAGAAGAGCCCTCTTCCTTTCTAGTAGCCAAGAGAGGACTTGATCAAGTCCAGATATTTTCAGCACATCAGAGATTGCACCCATAGGATGCTCAAGTTCCCAAACCTGATTTGAACTGATGTTTGCCCGTTTGTGGTACTGACACTCTGGGAAGAGTATTTCATTTGTTCTTCCCAGCTAGAAAGGTGTCCAGCAATCCCCTGCCAGCGATTTTAACACTTACCTCTCCCACTATATTTTATCAGCTCTTTCATTGCAATATTGTTGCTGTAATAGCATGTTATTGTACCTCAGTATGTTTTAAGATGTGTCTGACAAGTGGGTTATGGGATTAATTGTATTTTAGAAGTGGGTTTTTTTAAGCTACTTTCAATTGATGATACAATCTTTCTCTTCTTAACAAAATATTTATTGTCCTCTCTTCCTCTCTCATTTTCTGAATAGCCTGTTCAGAGGAAGTGCATGTAGAGCTCTCATGCACCTTGCCGGAGCCTTTTCCCAAAGTAGAGATTAGCAGTGTTTTAGGATTAATGATAACAGTGAGAAACCCTTTATAAAACAAATCTGGCATATTGCAAGAGGTATTCTAGCCAAGGCTTTTTCTGTAGAAGAATTAATGGTGTCTCACTGTGAAAAAATCAAAATAGCCACTCTTAATTCAGCAGGACTATGAAGGCAAAGGAGGGCGGTGACAGCAGAATCTGGCACACAGAGATATGCACAGAAATGGGCTCTTTGAGATTTCTCAAACTGAATTTCAGGAAGTTTAATCTACTTTCTTTGTTATTGCTGTTCAGGAGGATCTCAGATGGCATTCATGATAAAGCGAAGTGTCATATGGAGACATAATGTAGAGCAATAGACATATTTCTCACCAGGGCTATTAGACTCTTTTTGAATGTAGAAGCACCTTTAAAATAAATATTCCCAATTATTATGAAGTCATCTAATTCAGTATATTACTCACATAACTGGTTTTGAACATGTACTTATAATGAATCTCCAAGAGATATTTATTTGAATATGTGGTTTCCTAGCTCAATGCTATTTCTGGAAATACGCTTAGCACATTGATTATTTATCTCAGTAAAAATATCTTCCATATTTTAAGGCAATTAATAGATATTGTATGCAGCAGTAGTTCTTATTTTAAAGAAATATTTCACCTGATGCTTCAAATATTAAGAATTATGCTAATAGATAGCCATGAAAATGAAACTTGTTACAGAAACTGGGCAGGTTAGCTTAAGCATGTCAAGTACAGGAATTAATTTTCTCCTCTGAGAGCTGTAGACATGAACACCATCCAGCATGGGAGACTCATTGGTGTATGTAGGCACAGAAGATTCCATATTACTGTGTGAGTAAGAGAGCTGTGGCACCAGACAGAGGTTAATAGTTCCTCAATTTGATCCCACCTTGAAAAGCATAATTAAAATAGAAAACTGCTGTAAGTCTTGCTAGAGGAGTTTCCCAGGTAAGTTGAGTTGTTGGCTTCATCTGCACATTTGCATTATTTCTCCAGTTTTCCCAGCTTAAGGCAAGGTACATCCAGGCCTGGATTTTCACTATCAGTTGCCTATAGCTGTTCTCTTATGTGAAGGGGCACAGAAAGCAGGAGAATCACCTGTCTCTATATTTTACAAAGCTCAGGTCAAACAAATTCCCTTGCTCTTGGGATATTCCCAGGATGACAAAGAAGCAGATATGGCATTGTCCAGGCTTCAGATCTTCTTTTTTGCCTTGAATGCAAGTGGGGCTTATATAAACCAGATTTATTGCATGTATTTGTATCTATATCTATACATCTATTTACACCTACATAGACAGATACACATATACATATATGTATTTATATATATATGTTTGTATGTCTATCTGTCTGTCTGTCTATCTGTCTGTCTATCTATCCATCCATCTATCTATCCATCCATCCATCCATGTTTCTCCTCCTGAATTCCTCTTCCTCTGCAGTATTACAAGGAGAGAGCAGGGGATCTGTTAAATAGATGTTCTTGGTCTGAAATGAATGTTCAAATACCATGTTTCAAATTAAAAATAAAATAAGATTTTATTTCCCCCTGGAAGAGACAGAATATCTACCCTGATATGAAACATATATCAAAGTACAAATTGCATGCAGACTACATGGACTGGTAATACAAGAATTCCTGCTGGATATCCAATTTATGTAGTAGTCCTGAGTGATTTCATTGCCACAATGTTCCTTAACTAAATCATTCTCTGGATACCTGTTATTTCCTGACTGATTCCCCTTTTCTACCGTAAGAGATCTTTGGAGTAAAGTTTGTTGAGCAGCCATTTAGATTAAAACAAATTAGGACTAAATGGTTGTGTATGCCCAGAATTTACACTTGTATATACTTGTAGATGCCATAAATAAGTCTGCCTCTTAATGTGCATAAAACATGTGTTAATGTACATCTTGAGATGAAAAATTCTAAAAATACTGTAAGAAGCGTGAAAGAGGAAAATAAGTTGTTATTGAGGAATCACAAGATTTCATGCTCTCTCAGAGTAAATGTGTTGCTTGTGCAATATTTAAGGCTAACAGAGTAGCTTCAAATCTGCAGTATACATAACATTTGAATGAATGAGATTTATGGCTATAAATCAGTGCTCTTTAAATGCTGCCTTATTTTTAACAGGTCTCACACATCCTTTCCCTGAATCATCTCAGAACACATTCAAAAAGCTGGTATATTTTAATTAGCTAGAATTGACTGCTGGAAGATATTTCAATTTTGGTGGAGTGTCTCAAGCCAAAAGCAGCAGAGGATGGGATCTAATAAATTTATATTAGTTAGAATATAGACCGAGTTTTATTTAAAAGCTCTTTTACACAGCAATAGACTGAATATTTCATTATCTGGAACCTCATGCTGAACCTAGGCAGATTTCCCAAAACATTATCTTAATGCTTGCACAAATGTAATTACTACTAAATCAATATTTTGTATTCAACCCTAATTACAGTACATGAATTAGAATGCTCCTAAAGAGATGTGTAGTTGGCTGCTTAGTAGATTTTAGCTGGCTGATATTTAAACTGACAAAGTCTCTCAGCTTTGGCTGCCCCACTGTGAGTACACAGCTTTAGTATCAAATTTTGCTGGCTTTGACGATTGTCACATGCATAGTGTGTCTGCAAAGAGCTACCAGTCTTGCAAAGCCAAAAGAGGTTCTCAAGGAAAACATGACTCCTCTTCTTCAGATGACATTCACATTTCTGAAAGGCGGAGTTTTCTCCACAATATTGCAGAGGAGTATTTAGAACAGCACTTTTATTAAGGGCTGAGATGACATCAGTGGCAAAAAAATGAACTAAGGTGTTTTAAGGACTCTTTGCTTTGACATGCTCTCTATTCTGACATATTTGTTCCTCTCAGTGGTCATTATAATATCCCAATTCTGGGATCTCAGATCTGAACTATCATCTGAACTATCAGAGAGGAAAATGCAAATTAGAAAAGCCAGGTAGGGCTTACCTAACTTCCCAGTAGTTTGTCATCAAAGGGCTGTGAATTCAGTGCTGCACAGAAAAATATATTGCCTTTAGAGCCACACCCAAATTACTCTCTCCTGCAGCTTCTGACACAACAGCCAGCAGATGTGTTACCTTCCTAACCCAAGTCCTTAAGAGTGAGTAAAAAATGTGTATTTTCTGGCCTGGGAATCAGATTTCATCAGAGCTAGAAATTCCACTGCATACTATTTCCCCAGTTTATCAGCAATCTTCTCAGTATACTCAACTCCTGCAGGGTCCTTCTCCCGATATAAAATATTCCTCTCAGAGTTTACTTTGATGGTGTGCAATGAGTATTCATACAAAGTAACTAGAGCTGCAATTTGTGCACTCATTTGTCTTTTCCACCAAACCAAAATCCACAAGGTCTACTAAAGGTGCTGTATCCAAACAGCAGAATGGGAACATGGAAGTTCCCAGTGAACCCATGCAACCTTACTGACTGCAGCAGACTTTTAGTGAAATTATATTGAAAGAGATGGAGAAATGGAAGACACTGAGATTTCTTTTCTTTTCTTTGCATCCATGTAAAAATATGGAGAAATATTAGGTATCCGACAGGTATTAAATATGTTCACTGGAGTTTCATCACCTGAAGATCTAAGAAGACCTAAGAAATGAGGTTGTTTTTATTATTATCAATTGAGAATATATAAATAGTATTATCTGTGTAAAAATCTGACACTGTTTTGAAAGCAATGATGACAAACTTATGTGTATACAATATACAACAGAAGTGCGAGCCTGATCTTGAAGATTACCTTATTCTGTCCAGTGAAAAACTAACTAAAAGACAAGGAGCCGCAATTAAAGAGATTTAACAAGCAATTGAGTAATGATCCATTTGTTCCATATGAAAGGAATATATCTCTGTCCCCAAGAGTCGGGCTAATGAGGAGCACCGACACAATGAGCAAGTAGATCAGGCTGCAAGGATAGAGGTGTCACAGATAGACTTAGACTGGCAACACAAGGGAGAGTTGTTCCTGGCTCGATGGGCCCACGATGCCTCAGGTCACCAAGGCAGAGATGCTACCTATAAGTGGGCATGAGACCGAGGGGTGGATCTCACCATGGACAGTATTTCCCAGGTTATCCATGACTGTGAGACGTGTGCTGCCATCAAGCAAGCCAAGCGAGTGAAGCCCCTCTGGTATGGGGGGCAGTGGTCCAAATATAACTACGGGGAGGCCTGGCAGATTGACTACATCACACTGCCTCAGACACGCCAAGGCAAGCGCTGCGTGCTGACCATGGTGGAAGCCACCACTGGATGGTTGGAGACCTACCCTGTGCCTCATGCCACTGCCCGCAACACCATCCTGGGCCTGGAAAAGCAAGTCCTTTGGAGACATGGTACCCCTGAGAGAATTGAGTCAGACAATGGGACTCATTTCAAGAACAGCCTCATAAACACCTGGGCCAGAGAACACGGCATCGAGTGGGTGTACCACATTCCTTATCACGCACCAGTGGCTGGGAAAGTGGAACGGTGCAATGGGCTGCTTAAAACCACCTTGAAGGCACTGGGTGGGGGGACTTTCAAAAACTGGGAGATTAATCTACCAAAGGCCACATGGTTAGTGAACACCCGAGGTTCCACTAATCGAGCAGGCCCTGCCCAGTCTGAGCCCTTGAGAACACCAGATGGGGACAAGGTTCCAGTGGTGCATATGAGAGGTATGCTAGGAAAAACTGTTTGGGTGAACTCTGCCTCCAGCAAAGACAATCCAATTCATGGGGTGGCTTTCGCTCAAGGACCAGGTGGTACCTGGTGGTTGATGCAAAGGGATGGAGTGACCCGATGTGTACCTCAAGGAGACGTAATTTTAAGTGAGAACTGTGTGTAAGGTTTCATTCTGTATATATATATATATATATACATACACATATATATGTGCATATATCTGTAAGAGTGTGTGATGTAGATGGTGATAGAATAAGGGGTGGATTATGTCCTAGGTTACAATCCAGGATGTGCCCAAAATCTATTCTGTCACCACCTTCATGAACTGTTAATGGGCCCATCAATGCCGTGCCATGACCCATAGATAACTCCCTCCAGGAGCTATCTCTGTTCATGGGCAATCAAGGACCTACTGCAGGACTCATAGATTGATATCATCCCATTGTGATATGCTCCACCCAGAGGGAGGAGCCAAGGATTCTCACCTGGATATAATGTGGGATTTGGGCCCTTACCCACTAGATCTTTTGCAGAGTACAAAGGCCACCAGACCTTCTCTATGAGAACCTTGCTTCATCTGGACTGCAACCACCAGCCCAGGATTTTCCAATGCTCCAGCTTGGTGCTCTCGGAGTTCTGCACCGGAATCAGACTGCCCCAGGTTTTGTGAAACAAAGCCCCTCAAGGTCCCTAGTTCTGTTTACTTTTAATGCTGTAGTTATTATTGTTATTTGTTTGTCTTGCTCTACATATTAGTAAAGAACTGTTATTCCTATCCCCATACCTCTGTCTGAAAGCCCCTTTAATTTTCTAAATTATAATAATTTGGAGGGAGGGGATTTGAATTCTCCATTCCAAAGGGAGGCTCTGCCCTCCCTAGCAGATACCTGTCTTTCAAACCAAGACAATCTCACTTCAACAGACCTTTCAATTTTGCCAAATTGGGTTATCCAAGAGGCACTTGAGTGCTTGAGCAAGGATTAGGTTGCATTTTTAAGATTATGTTTTTGAAATGAAATGAAGTTATCAAGATGCCAAAATATATTACAAAGGCATGTCCTAAGTTTCTGCTGAGTTGGCTCAATATGGAAACCTCCAAAGATGGCTTCCTGGCATGCAGGTCAAGAAAAAGTATTCAAAAGTTCCTTTTCACTTGAGACCTGTGATCCAATGATCTACCATCCTTCTGGACTGAGAGATGTATCTTTTTAGTATAAGTATAGAGGACAGTTTCTTTCAGGTTTTGGACTCCAAAATCAGTGACAAATCTAACCTCTCTTTAACAACATATCCCATGAGGTTTCCTGGTATCTCACCAGGAAATGTGGATGAAGCATTGTTTAACTCAACAAGCACTTCTATTCCCTTGTATTTTTATTAGGTGGTGGAGGGGATGGGGGGAGGTATTAGAGGGTGGATTTTGGTTGGCTATTTTTGTTGTTGTTTTGTTTCTTTTTTTTTTTCTTGCTTTCTTTCTGACTCCAGGAATGGCAAACTCATTCCTGTTTGGCTCAGTGAGAAAATGTTCTCATGTTAGAACTTTTTCTACTTTCTCTCATTTTTGACTGATTCATAGTCTACTATGAAAGAAACTTAAAATACATATTAATTTGCTAAATGTCAGTAATCTGACATTCAGTGGTCTATTTCTATACTTTTCGGATTTGATTATAAATCACAAAATGAAACACATACACTGAGTATAATTTTTGCCAAAATATTTGATATAATTTTATGACTCTCACCAAATATGTCCTCAGGAAAAATATGATTATTAAATCTAAAATATATGGCTTATTTATCTAGAAAGACTAGTGCATCCTCTTGTAGAGTATTACAGGATTTCAGGTCTTCATTTTTCACTTCATGGACTAGAAACACCACCTGACAATTTTTCTTATATGTTTTTAGAGACAAACCCCTATCCTGAACTCTGTTTAAAATCTAGTCCAGCCTGAACCATAAAGCCAAATGCAACTCCAGACCCATTACCTAAAGAAAAAAAATCATTGTTAAAATATATTCCGTGCTCATCCAGAGTAGCCTGAAGCATTGTCTCTTCAAAATAACACTGATTCTGCTCATTCTGCAGTGAATAGCAGAACAGATTGGGAGCAAGAGCCTCTGGGTCTGCCCTGCAGAGCTTTCAAAATCATGTCTTTCTTGGCGATAGTATAATGAGACATCTAAACTTCTCTTTGACAATTTAATATTTTTGGCAGGAACAACCACTTTTAGCATAAAATACCAGTAATCAAGGTTGAGTTGCTTGGGTTTTTACATATTTCCCCTCTTTCTATTATAAAAAATAAATCAGAAGCTAATGATCAGAGACCTTAAAAATTTCTGCAATGCCAGTTCATATCTTTTGGCACAGACTATTCTATTTAAGATCATTTCCCTTAGACCTTCCTATTCTGCAAGTTTTATAGTTCACCACACCAAGTGCATTGACTTAGGAGAGAATAAGAAAACCAGATTGTGACTCCCTACAAGGGCTATCCTCTAGGCCATCAGTACTAAGGCAGAGGTTACTCACACCTCATTTGTAACTTATCCAGTCAACCCAAGGTAATTTGAAAGAACTTACCAAGAAAATCTTTCAGCTGTATCTATGGAAGGTGTCTATGTCTAAAATGATTCAGCACTTTTCAGCACTTAGCACTCACTATCACCCACTCCTAGGAGCTGTTTGGGTTTATGAAGGATCTTTCACTGGGAACTTCAACACCTGGTGTGGGACACTGCCCAAAACATGTAAATGTGAATTAACCTGATCTTCAAAACAGCCAGGTTGAATCTGTCTGTAATCATTTACATCCTCTCAGTGTGAGCCCAAGTACTCTTCTCAGACTGCTACCACCAAGTCCAGCCACTTAAGAAACATTGGCAAATGCAGTGTAGGTTGTCCACTGATGTGACAGACCTGAATCATGTTCCTCTCTCCCCTGGGGAACCCTTTCTAAGATTAATGCCCTCTGCATGACTATGGCACTTTGGTGCATGCCTATCATGTCCTGGCAGCTTGTGTTAGAAATCAAGGCTAGATCCACATTTAAACTCTTCTAAAGTCACCACATTTGAGAGCCACCTAAATACACACACAAAGCAAAGTCTGGTCATGCTGGATCTCTAATGTCTGTAAGGAAGGAACTGTGGGTCCAAGATACCTTCTGAAAAAAGTCTAGGTTTTGTTTCAGAGGGAGCTCTTTGGATTGTAGATAAAAGTCAGAAATGTGTGGAGGAGTTGGACAATGAGGTAGTAATAGCTCCAGAGCTAACCAGAGAATAATCCAAATCTACAGGATATGTGTCCCTAAGGCAGATGGTCCCATGGAATCAACTCTCTGATGGGAAAAGCTGAAGCCTGACTCTACAAGATGACAAAAGGAGAGAAACAAACTTGGATTCTAGTTCCTTTTTTGCTGACTACATTAAGAGCTTTCTGTCCTGTCCTCAGAGTCACTGGAATGGGAGTGAGTCTAGCTTTGTTTCATTGTTAGTCACCAACCCTCCTGCACTTACCCAGCAGCTGTTTCTTGCAAAACAGAGCTGGGTTTCCAGGAGATGTTTAATTTCTGAAACTGCACAGTAAACACTAGTGATCAAAGTTTCACCTGCAGGGTGGAAAAGGGATTTTTCACAAAAGATCTAGTTTGGACAAGAAATTTTGTTTGGTTGTTGATGTTAAATTTCTTTTTTTTTTTTTTTAGTTTAATTAAATCACTTCCAATCACTGAGATAGGTGATAAAAGGGCACCATGTGCATTTTTATCTTTTTGCAAAGAGGCTGATATAGAACCCTAAATACAGGAGATTGCATAGGACTATGAATCTGGATGAGAATGAAGTGCATCTCTGCAGCCAGACCATGTAGTGTTCACTGCAAAGGGACCTCCTGGACTTCTGACTCCCAGTCGCTGACTTTCGCACATAAAAATGCATTTCCACGGTTTGGCTAATAGGATGATGTAAAGGCAGGTTTCTGAGTGCTTGAACGCTTGCTTTAGGTTATCATGTGTAAATGAGGAACTAGTGGTCCTCCGAGGGGATGTTTCCTGTAAAAATGGCTGTTCCACAAACACTCTGACTAAGGCAATGTCTGTGCAAGGTGCAGCCTTCTGATTTGACTGCCAAGAGGATCTGCTGCCCTGAAGCTAGAAAGGTTCCTAATTCACCCAAAATTCATGCCTTGCTAATTTTCTCAGCTTGTTCTGCTGCCAGCTTTTTTTTTATTTTATTTTATAAATAGCTTTTTTTCCTTGGGAAGAAGCTCCTCTCCCACTTGCATTTATTAACAAGAGTCACATATGACATCAACTTTCATTTTGTTGCATGAAAGAAGCTTGGGGCTTTTTAAAGTTTTCTCCCACATGATAGATTATGAGCCTCTCGGTTCAGAAAAAGGAATTAATGAGGAAATTCTAACTATGTTTCATAGTATAAGAATGAACTGACAGCAAAGGAAATTAAGAGATAACAGACTTAAGGGAAAAAAAAAGGTGATTCTTAGTGTTGAGTTCAGCCATGGAAATTCCTGCCACAGGATATTATGGCTGCCAAAGTTGAGATGAGTTCAAAGTGATTAGATAAATTGCTGGAAAGGATATGAAATGCAAAGATACAATCCGTGTCTGAGGGAGTCCCTGACCCACAAACTACTGGAGGCCACACTACCACTCCAGCAAAACCCACTGTAGATTCAATCTTCAGGCTTTGCAGGGCCTTCAATATCGGATAGTGTCGGAAGAAAAACAATGGCTTTGAACTGCTGCTGTCCTAAATTTTTTCTCTAAGTGCCTTTCCTTTCATGCTGTTCAGACTTATTCCCAGTCCACAAGCACATCCACTTCTTTCATTGTTTTATTTTTATCTTAACCTCAAATCATCAAGCTAATTTCACCAGGCATTTTCCACTCCTTGTGTCGGGGTCACTATTTGTCTATAAAAATAGAACTGACCCTAAAACTGATCACTGAAAAATGTAGATTTGGGCTTACTTTTCCAGTGTAAAATTTCCTTAAGTAATGCCATGTCCTTTGTCCAAATTCCTGCTTACCAAAAAGCTCCTTTGCTTTAGGGAGAAAACCTTCTGCAATTTATTCACACAACTTATTGTCAAAGCAGAACTAAAATGTGCCTTGACTTCAGGAGTTATAACTAAACTCACATAATTGAAAAATACCACATCTTTGTGTTTGGTATTTATATATTTATACATGAAAATAGTCTTTAGGATCTTTTGGAAAATCTACTGCAGGTTTATTTTTCTTTACCTGTTCATATGTTCGGACTCTTTCCAACCTCTCTTGAAATTTCTTCAGATAAGCAGTCTCATTACTTTGTGTGTTTCTGGTAACCTCTTTGCTAATTTTAGATGTCTTTCCTAGTGTGAGTATTCCAGCAGTGGGGATTGAAGCAAAGAGTTTTAATAAAAATCTCTGCCAGATATAAATTCTTTACCCAGACATCTTCTGATCTCCAAATTCAAGACTTCACTCCTGCAACTCAAATTAGTTCCCACAGGTGACATCCACAGTGTAACAACATTCCCCCAAATATTCCTGTGTACTCAAGCTAATGAGCATGCAATATTCCCTACTTATAATAGTGAACTTTCCCATGTATCAAAATGTTGTGACAACTTAAAAATGCCAGATGCTGGGAATCATCGCTGAGACATCCCTAGACTGTCCCTGGGAACTGCCTGGGAACATCCTTGGTTGGTATCAGCAAACAGCACACCAGGGTTGGCTGTAGCAACTTAATGGGTTAGATGATTAATCTGGTGCTTGGGACTATGCCAGGCACTGCTGGTTATGTATCAGTATAGAGTCAGCCTTGCTGTGTTACAGTTTGAAAGAGAGACCCTTAACTATTAGATGACTTTTTTTTTTTATTCTTACACTAAATTTATACTGAATCAACTCACCATCATCCAGTACAAAGTCACTTTCTACAGCTAGTATTCTCAGAGCTTTCATTACAGAAATCTTTGCACAGCAATCACCATTTAATGGTGATCCAATCAAAATGCCCCATGGTCTTAGGGTGTTTTAATGCTAATCTGGTCATTTTTTGTTCACTAGGATAGCACTTTTGTATCCTAGACATATTTTAGCCTTTGTGCATTTTCTTCTGTCTCCTCCTGTCTCATTTCACTGTGAAAAATAAACTCAGCAGATGTCCCAGAAGACTGGTATGCTGCCAGTCATTAGTGGCATTGATAGTCCTGTAAGTAGGATATCTTAAACATGTTTAGGCCAGTTTAACTTTTTCCTTTGTAAAAATATTTTGATGAGACTTGGAAACCACCAGGGAAATCTTAATTGACAACAATATGTGCAGTAAAAATTTGATAAATGGCCTGTAAAAGATTTTCACCATTTAATACTAGGCACATCAAACATTCAAAAAAATGAGACCATTCATAGTAAAAACTATGCAGAATGCTTTCACCATCCTGATCTACTTTTATAGACCATGTCTGATGTCTGAAGCGAGATGGTGGGCTTTTTATACATTTTTTTTCCAGCATAAGAAAATGGATTATTTATTGTCTTTTCTATTTTTTTTTTTCTTCTGGAAAAGAGTGAAATGGACAAATGGATAGATAGGAGGATAGACAGGAAAAGCTACAATTTCCAATGGCTTACTGTTATCACTACTACATATAAATGTTTATACTTTGGGAAAAGTAATGGTCCAGCCCCAGTCCTTGTACTGTTTATGTAATCTACTATTTCATACATGGATCACTCTGTCTTTAAATCTGGTGTCCAGAAGCAGGAAATCTCTTGAACTCTGTGCCAGGACATTTTCCCCTTCAAAAAAGATTTGTGTTCATTGAGATCCTTTATATAAAAAGGATGACAGTCATCCAGCCCTTCACTATTACATAGAGTTTACTTGTGCAAAAGTACATTTTCATCCAAACTATGAATGCAGGCATTTAAGTAAAGAACAACAAGCCTTTTCAGCAGGTCTACATACTGTAACCCATAGCTAGAAATTATTTTTCCTAACACTATGATTATTATTTTAGTAGAAATAAGGTTAGAAGTAGTTTTGAGGTGAATGTGATGCAGATTATGAAGCAGTAGAATACACAAGTTTTTCAGTTTGTAAAACCCCTTTTCCCCCTCCAAGAGGAACAGCAGTACATTATCCATAATTTCTACCAACAACTCCTCTAAAGACTACCATGACTAAAGCAGGTTTCAAGTCTGAATCAACTTGAAGGAACAACAGAAAGATTAACTCCATGTTTAGTGAATGCTACATAATTTATTCAATAAAATCTCCAAATAAGCATGGAAATTACAGGCCTGACTACAATTGAATGTATCTGAAATAAGACACGTCACATGGCTGATTGAACATGAGCACACAGACAAATGGAACTGGAAAGTTTTTTTTAACACAAAAAGTTTAAATTTTGTGGTTCCTACTATCATTTATAACAATCACTAACATGTAAAACAACACAAAGGGCAATCCATATTGCAGACAACACAGAAGCTTCTAAGCTAAGTCATGGTAAGAAATTAAGAGTTAATTTTCATGCATCTAGGAGTCATAGCTTGATTCAGAACCCAAATGCTATCAGAATGTACTACCTCCTCAAGTTCAGAGGAAGCATAAAAAATACTTATTTGGCAAAGACAGAATGATTCAGCAAGTTCCAGGCACTTGCAAAATAAGCATTTTAAGTTTGCAGCTGCCTGTGTCTCCGAAGGATGAGATTCCAAAAAGAAATGAAGGAAACATTCCAAGCAGCAGCAATGCTATGCTAAATAAAATCAGTAGCATAAGATGCTCAGAGGAAAAGGTTTCCTTTCCCTCAGTTATCACAATTAGAGTTAAAACTCATTTTGTTGGAATAAGGATCTCCAGATGAAAGTCACAATATGTTGTATGTTTTTTTCTATACCTTACTCCATTTTCATTAAGACAAATGAGAATCAAATATTAAAGCCTTAGTATTAAACACAAAGCAGAGTATATGTTCACATCAACACAACTGGCCTGCTATGTCTCACACTATTTCTCCTATACATTTCTTTATTAATCATCCCTTATCCTCAGCATCCTAACTTGCATGCTTAATTCTTCACTTTAGAGTACCATAAACATTAAATTATTTGTAAAAACACTGTATATGCCTCAAGGTTTTATATAAATTAAATGCTGTACCTGAATGGCATCATTAAATCAGTAGTTAATGAACACTGAGGAAATGCTAGAAGGTTACAAAACAGGTTTCCAACAAAACGACACATATAAAAAATCTGGAAGATTTAAAAAATGATCAGTCATAAAGTTCTCAGAGGAATTAAGAGGAGAAACAGCCAAGCACCTATAAATAAAAATGACAGTATCTGCAGAGGGCTTCAAAAATATACCTGGGATATCCTATTCATCACCATTTTGTTCCTAAGAGGGAGATAAACAGCATGGAGGATCTTTTGGACAGAATGACAACAATGGATGAAAAGTCACATTAAAATAAAGTAGTAAACAACATACTATTTCCAGTGATCAGGCAGGGAAAGGACTCTACATGATCTGGTAACACTTCTTTGCCATGGAAAGTGTCATAGTCTATCCCACAGTGTATTATCAAAATCAATTCTTTTTCAGGCACTTCGATGATAGGACTTACATATATTATTAATTTTTCAGAATCTGACATAAAACACAAGTTAAGCTCTTTAAGATGAAGCCTGTGATGAGGCTATCTACTATAGATAATCTGTTCATACTAGAAATCACAAATGGTATGTAATGGCAATGGAATTCAGCAGGAGGAGGAGATGGTAGCTTAACTCATGTGCATTTTGTACTGATAGAATAAAACAAAACCCTGACAGTACTGTGTTTGAAGATGTAATTGAAAGGAAAAAAAAATCATGACAGTTACTGAAAAAAAATCCTTTATGCATTTCATTCCATTCTCAATACCAATCCTGACATCTTTAAATAGAATTCAGTCACATTGAGTTGATTCTGCAAAAATACCTCTGTACACTCTTGACTTTTAGAATAGGATTTTCTACTTATGGGAATATAGTTTCAGGACACAGAAGCCACTTAGTTTTGTCCTCTATTAAGGGATGCTTGGAGGCAAGTCAGTTTTTTTAAAATAACTTTTTTTCTCAAACATCTTTCTGCAGTCTTCAGGAGTGCTCTGTCATTCTGCATTACCCTTTAAGTAAAGTAAGTATGAATTTACTTTTTTTAACCTACTGATCTCTGTATCTGTAGCTGCACCAAAACCAAAACTGTACAAACACGTGAACAATCACATCCACAATGAAATGAAGTCAGACAGAAGACATCTATTACTACATTGGGCAGTTCTACCATCTATCTACACAAGCATGGGAATGTTTTCTAAGGTACCCAGGTTGCCAACTAATGTCATCAGAGCATGTAATAGCAGAGTGAAGTTATAGAGAAAATTAATTAACTAATTTTCTTCTTATTTTTGCTTTTTTTTTAACAAAAGCTGGAGTGGGAGAAAAATAAGCAAATACTTTTTTTTTTTCAGAAAAACAAAACCAAACAAAAAAACTCACCTAAATCCTCTAGCAACAATTCTTTGTATTTTTTCTACTCTGCTATTGCCTGAAGTCTTATATGTATTTTCAGTATAAAATAGCCAGTGTCTTAAAAAAATACTGGCTTGACAGATTATTCACATTTCCCCTCAATGTAAGGGAAGGGAACACAAACCAGTTTTAGTTAAAAGCTTTAAAGAAACCCCAAACCCTGATAGTATTGTCAGCAGAAAAAGTAAAGAAAAACAATAACCTGTTGAAATATTACCACTAAAACATAAAGCAGGGCAGTTGAAAATAAACACAGACACCTCATTTGGAAAGAAAATAGTTTACCCTCAGGTTTGATACCCTAAAGTCTCAATTGATGCCAGTAGCCAGAATGGGATCTACATTTAGCTAAACAGTAGGTCTGCCTGTAAAAACTTCACAAAGTAGCCTAAAATAGAGAATACCTGGAAGTTGGGTAGGTCTAAGTTTTAAATGCCAAAGGCTATATCCAGTGTTTGCACTCATTATGACACATTTCTCATTCAACTATACCACAAAAATCTACTGAACCTCTTCTAATTTTCTAACTTAAATTAGAACTAAAGTTCTAATTCAGCATTGTAGCTTTAAGTCGTGGCTTTAATATCCCATCCTATAGTCACACAGAGGCTTGGTTTTAATCTCTTACCAACTCTTTGATTGCCTATTCCTTCTAGGAAGACAGGGTTTTTTTGTTTGTTTGTTTGTTTTTGGGTTTTTTTTTTTGGTTTTTTATGGTTTTTTTTCCCCTGAAGATATTCAAAAAAGAAAGTAAAAAGAATGCAGTATAGGGTGATATTTTCACACTGAGCAATTTTGCTTCACACTTCAATAATTAGTATTGCTCCTAACTTAGGTTTGTGTAAGTGATGAAAGGCTACCCTTTAAAAACGTAAAAAAAACCTGCTTTAATTATACTATTTGTATGTGTGCATATATATATATGACACCATGGAAAAACCACTTGGCAAACTCATATTTACACAGTATATTACAACATGCATAAGAAAGGCTGTCCACGTAATATCTTAGCCAGCATCTTACAAAAAAACCCTTCATGATCCTGTCTATTAGGAATCTCACATTTTTTGACAATATATGATGCCATAATTCATGAATCAATGAATTCTTTTTCCCTATGAGAAAAATCTCCATTAAATTTTTCAGGCAGCCAAGATGGCTGTGCTTATTTCTCTTGAGGGCAAAACCCAAGTTTCCTCTACAGTAAAAAGTACATGATTATATTAAAGCAATTTTTTTCTAGTTACATCTTGAATTTGTTGAACATGGATGGCTGTAGTTCAGGGAAAGAAAAAAGCTTTTCAGACAGGGGAAGGAGGGGGAGAGCTCTTTCCTCCCCACTCTGGCATCATGTTGAGAGAAGAGAAATTGTTTTTGCATCTTGACCATGCTAACAATTCTGTTTTGCTAACATGACTGCCAAGTGTGGTGATGCCTGGGGACACTACTGTGTGACTGCACACAGACAGGTGGGAGGTTCAGGCTTGGTCCTGACACCCCAGATTCCCTGGACTCCAGCAAGGCATGGTTTGACCGAAGTGTATTAATTACTTTGATCTCCTCAGAGTAGTCTTTGTCCTTGCTGTTCGAGAAAGATTCTTTAAGAGTTGTAGAGGTGTGAGTCACGGGATATACTTATCAGCTGAATCACTTAGAAGGACTTGGGCAGCATCTTACATCAGCAAGCAAGGTATGCAGTGTTACTTTTTTACCCTCAATGTTTTTTCCTAAAATCTCACCTAAGACAAAAGGATCAAAAAGTAAATTACAAGCATAAAAGGACAGAGATCTCCTATAGGAAGCAGCTTATCAGGTGGACTAAGCAGAACTGATGAACATGTTCCAATATAATTTTGGATTTTTAATTATTAAAAAAAACCATATATTTTTAAGTCTCCTAGAATAAGCAAGTATCTTAGGCAAGTATATCCATCAGGATAAAGAAAACATGTCTAGCAGAATCCTGCTCTCAGTGAGAATAATGGTCTTATAAAAACAGTTTATCACATTTTTCTAATATATTCAGAAGGTGTAGATTTAAAAAATATGGTAATGTCACAGATAAAAACAATCAATAGAAATTGCCTGCAAATTGTCTGTCTACACCATGCTAGTTATATCCTACAGCTTATACTCATTTGTCTATGCAAGTATAAAGAAAACAAAAAACCCAACAAAACAATATAAAATGTGGACAGAATTCTGCCACAGCACCATAGCAGTGTATTTTATTGCACAATGTTCAAAGTAGGTAGCATAGTATCCAGCCCTGACAATGCCCAGCATTTTGTTTTTGTGGCATTAAGTCTCATAGAGGTTTTGGTTTAGAAAATCAAGTTATAGCTGCAAAGAGCACTGTTTTGTTTGTCCATGTACTGTTAGATTTAACTAAACCTGAGCCTCTTGGATCAACCACTTTGATTTTTAAATAACAAAGACTGCAGTTTGAGAAAGTAAGCATATACCTGCATATATATAAACCCATCAAGCTTGCTGCTGAACTGAGAGGCAATGACACATGCAATAGCTTTCATTTGACCTTTCTGTGTAGGTCAAAGGTAGTGTGGAAGAGCCTTTTTATCTCACAGCCTTTTATCTCTGTAAAACTTAATCCCACCAGAGAGATGGATTACAGGAGTTACCCCAGATTTTGAAGTTATAGGATTCGCTGTTGATTGAGTCCCATGGGGACTCATATTGTTGTATGGAAATGCAAAATTCCATATTTATTCAAACAAGAGGTGGTAAGGCACTTGCTTATGAACCTTCCTGTTGCTACTGGCCCTAATATCAATTATTGCTGTCGTTATCATTGCTCTCGACTATGACCTTATCAAAATCAGCACTAGTTTTACTACTGCATTGTGTAGGGTATGTATACATACATATACACTGGAACACCCACAATCCTCATTTTCATATATTAGCATCTCTGCCTACCAATTCACAAAAAGTAGCTGAAGCTGAATGAAGAATTCCATCTACAGGTGACTTGGATAAGGTGCCAAGACACTTCCAAATTTATGAAAATATTTATCTAAACATCTTGTGAAATTATTAAAAAAACAGTAAGAAACACAAAGGCAAACACCTAAGTAAAAATAATGTTGTTTGTACTATTATATCTTTAGTCATTGTGACGGTATAAAAAAAATCTTCTCACTCAAAACCAGAAAAAATACTTTAGTAGATATTCTGCTATTTATGAGTATGAGGTAATCCAAAATGAGTTTCCCTGTCAGAGTGAAACTCATAAAGAAAGCAACTACTGATAAATACCATGTTATTTGTAAAGCATACTATTAATTGAAAGAACTATAGCTTGACATTTTTCTCTATACTCACAGAATATGGTGCTGAAGGATAGGCAGTAACAACATAACTTGAAAATTGGGTTATTATATAATAACCTCAAATACATTTTTAACAAGATGCTCTTGATGCTTCAGTAAAGCATCAAAAGTACTTTGGGCTGTCTCTTTCTAAGAAGCTTGAAATGTGGCCTAGGTGAAGGTGTCCCTGCCCACAGCAGGGGGGTTGGAATTTTAAGGTGATATTTAAGGTCCTTCGAACCCACAGTCTTCTATGATTACTGTCAGTAAAGGCTCTGGAGGAGATTTTATTCCCCAATTTTAAGATCTGTTTACCACAAACTGAAACATGACATTATGATGTCAAAACTTTATGAACAGTGAGGTTTTAGAAAAAAATAGTCTTTTTGTTATTTCTATCCTTAGAAAACAGGTATAAATCCTCTCCAGTGTCCCTTTTGAAGAGACACATTAAAGGATTGAGGGGGAACAGAAGAATGGCATAAAACTACCTCTCCAAGTCCCATTTCAGCTTTTTCTACCTCCTTGCTTTCTGTGCATGGAAGGAAGCAGCATGGTCCTGCACAGCTCATGGGATCCACTGGAATCCCTTTAGTTGGGGTTCCCATATCTCCAGATAGGAACTAGTTGAAGAAAATTCCAAGGGGCTGGTCCAGGCACTAGTTTAGAAGCCCCTTCCTACTCTATAATAAGATACATTTTCAAAATCAGGTTTGGGATATTTAAAGCAAATAAATAAAACCCATTTTAATTTAAACATGCATTTTAAGCATGTATTATCTCATTCTGCAGTTGGAAGACCGGTAGGATTAAATGCTTTATTTAACACAGATGAGTCAACCTTGAAAAGTTAGCATTTGCTAAAAATTATAACAAATTGCATGTAAACTTTTTCTCTATGCCCAGCATGTAGTAATGTCGAGTGGGAGTTGAAAGTGTAAAGGGAAGAATAATTTTGGGCAAATGTTACAGTCCTTCACTGGAAAACTCAGTGAAATTAATTAAGTGCTTTCTTTCTATGTATAAAGAATTTTCTCATCACTGAGGTAAGTAAAGCACTGAGCTGTTTACAGAGGTAGCTAAATTTTCATTAGCAGTATGATATGTATAAAGGAGACTGACAGAAGAACAAGTTCAGTGGATGCCACTTGGATAAAGGGTTTAGCTTAGATAACCTTTCCTATCTTTATCATCACTGCTGCTGTAATACAGAGACTTATGACATGACCTATAATAAAGATTTTTAATGACTTCAAAATAAATTATAGCAATTATTATATACAGTAGTTACATTTCCTATCAGCCTACCAAACTAAAAATGTATGCATTAGAACTAACTGCATGTAGTGGGGGGAGGAGAGGGAGAGGAGAGGGAGAGGAGAGGAGAGGAGAGGAGAGGAGAGGAGAGGAGAGGAGAGGAGAGGAGAGGAGAGGAGAGGAGAGGAGAGGAGAGGAGAGGAGAGGAGAGGAGAGGAGAGGAGAGGAGAGGAGAGGAGAGGAGAGGAGAGGAGAGGGAGAGGAATATGCCCTAACAATAAGATTCAGGACAGGCCTCAAGACACATGAAAGCTGCAGGGCAGTTAGAGCTATAATTCTCAGATTTTTAATATTTTATCTTACTTTGTTCCATTTTTTGCCACTTGTTCACAAAAAAATAATTATTTTATTCAATTCTCTGTTATGTCTCACACAGATGCACAGTATTCTCTACTACCTACAGAAATTGATGGAAGGAATTGTTCCAAATTAAGTCCACAGCTAAGTCACTTATTTAATTTCATTGTAAGTGCTTAATATAAATTTTCAAGATAATTTAGACCTGATGAATCTCTCACAGCAGATTTTTGTGATCCCTTGACAGCTTATATGAAATATTTAATAAATAATAAGTTTAGATGCTGTGAAAACAGATCTGAGTAGCCTCCAGGAATATAATGTGGAACAGCTGTTGCTGATCCTATTTTGCTGGTGACTGCTGTATTCTTATAACTAACTGCACCAAATGATAGCTGAAACTGTCTATTTGAATTTTAAAATACAATTATTTGTGCAAGGTTTCATGTAAAGGTATTGTCTAAATCAATCAGCCAAAGAGGAGGCTGACACCACAGAAGCACACTCTGTTAATAGGTGTAATGCTGTGCACAGGTGCAATTTTTACATGAAAAATGTTGAACTGGTCACACTGCGAACCTCTTCACACTCTGTTTGCCATTACAGTAAACTCTCTGCTGTATTAGATCTCTTCCAGTGACACCTGAAGTACTTGCCATTTTTCAGGTTCTTTCTCTGCTTTGGGCACATCAACAATCCATTCAATTAAAAATGTACTGGTTTAAACTCAAAATTTTTAGATAATGTTACTGAATAGATACTTAATCTCCTATCTTTATGAACCTATCACACTGCCATTGTAACTATCATCAGGAAAGTTACAGTCCAGGGATACAATTATATTGTTGGAAAAAAAGTTTCATTACTTCATTTAAGGATAACAAAAAGTACAGTAAATCTATCCTTGAGTGACAGGATGATCTGGGAGAAGATTTATACTCTTCATTGAAACTTCATTCAAGAAATGAAGGAAACTTCATAAACTCTTCAAGGAAATTTCATTTCTGTGGGGACAAACAAGTTTTTTCTATGTAAAATCTTAGAAAAATACATTTATAATAAATAAGAAACCAGATTTCAATAATACTATGCAGACATTAAAGGTCTTTTGTCTTTTTTAAGAAGATTTTTTTATGTATGATTGAAGTTTATACAACACTCCAGAAAAGCCATGTGTTAGATTGAAAAATAAAATCAGAAGCATTTTTATCATATAAGTATACATGAAAAAACATGAACGTTAATGTCTTAGAAAGTGTATGTCCAGATTTGTACCATTACTCATTTAACAAAGCAGAAAATAAGATACTGTACTGTAAACAAAAAGCTACAATAAAAGGACATTTACACAAGTTTGAGTTCATAAACATTTTGGTTGCTCCATAACAGTTTTCATAAAAAAGGAATAAAAAACCCTTGGACAGCTTTCATCACTCTTGACTACTTTTCACTTAAATGCATACAGACATACTTTATATAGCAATATACTGATGTACTGTTAACATGGATATTAAACTACTATTACTGCTTTTTTAACTGAGATGTGTATTATCCAATCAATATTATCTGAATTTAAATACTGATACATTATGTATTCCCATCATGTTGTTAAGTATAAAAACATGAAAATATAACTTTATATTATTTCAGTTATATACATCAGTTCTGGCTTGAGAAAGATCTTTTTTCTGCTATGTTTTTTAGAGAAATAAGCCCAGAGGTACAATAGCTTTCCACTGTATACAGTAACGCATTTCTACTTAAAAGAAAAAATATTACCATTATTTTAGTTTGGTCATTCTAGCATTGAACATTAAAAATTCAAATGCATTCCCCAGCATTCCTGATGAGGAGTAATGCACAGAACACCTATGAATTACAGATGCATCAAGAAATGATTTAGTTAAATTAGGGAGAAGTATTGGTAAGACAGACATTGAAAACACTGTATACAACTCTTGCTGACCATACTGAGAGTATATACTGTGTTCACATGCTTGCAGAAACAGGCTGAGAGTTTGTACCACAAGAAGGGACTTCAAGTTTCTGATAAATGCTCTGCCTTCTCCAATGCTCAGCAAACACTATACTTGAGTCTAAGAAATGGATTCCAACTAAAACTGCAAGTCATATTTAAAATTTTATTTAATTCCAGGATAAAAGATTTACCAACACTGCATGAGGCAATGTATCCACAATGCAGAAAAATGTAAGCTTTTCAACCAAATGTACAGAATTTTATCTACAGGGAAAGCTAGAGAAACACGGTGTTACTTTGATTTGCATTAGCATTTAAATTAATATTATTGCACCCCTCTTAGGATTCCTTTTTGCTTTTTAAGTAGTTATTGTTTTGAAATGCACACAATTAAAAGTATGGTAACTTCAGCTAGCAAAGAATATTCATAATGATTAAGATTCAGAAAAGCTTTCATCAGTACAGACTTGCATGTAATTTGAGTTATCAATCTTAATTGAAAAAAAGACATTGCCAAGGTGTTGGGTTTTTCTTTTCATAAAAGCTTCACTAGCTACTGCTTAAAATTGCCTTTTAACAGTTTGAAAACTGCTTTCTTAAACAATTTGACAACTCCCTTTTTTTTCATTCTTTAAAAAAATACTTAACACTGTTTTACTGCTTGCCATTTATCAGATTTTATCAATACTTACTCTTCTCTCTCTGTACATATATTTATGA